>NC_056739.1:1401433889-1401533889 GCF_019279795.1 Protopterus annectens | reverse complement strand
GCTGTGCCTGCTGCTCCTAGCAGCTGGAGTCTGGACAGTGGAACGAGAGAGGCAATGCCGTTCCTCTCATCTCAAATAGGGGGGACTGTCATCGCCCCACCGATCCCACCCCGCACCCTGCCACATGGTAAGCACCGCAAAACCTGCTTTCCCACTCGCTTTGAATTGGCTGCAGGTCAAAAACTATTTAATAGCATGTAGATGCTTGTCCCATTAAATCACTCACTGATTTTTTTTTTTTTTTTGTATTTTACTTTCAGAAGCCAGGCTCATCTACTGCCCAGGACAATCTAATAGTGTAAATTGCCACAGAATCAGAATTAGTAACATTTAAATTTGACTTCTGTTTTGAGGAGGGGTTCTTGCTATTCTTCACTTTAGTGAGTAGTTATTTGACAAGCGTGGAGGCTCATCTGTGCTTTGAAGCTATGTTGAGCAGAAAGAAGGCTAGGATGGAGAGCAGACTTCTTGAGAATGAAATCACAATAACTCTTACTGTGTGACAGATGTTTTTTTTTTATTTTTTATACCTCAACATGTTTAAACTACTGCAGTCCATTCATTCTTTCATTCACTCTTTGACTTTCGCTTTATCCGATTCATGGTTGGGGGACTCTGAGCCTGTCCTTACAAATGGAGGAATAAGGCAGAGAGAACCAGTTTGACAGCTTATCAAAGGATACATATACACATACACTGCACAAATACCAGCCTAATTCTGCATTATGCTGTGTTCTCCGTTCTTCATTTTTTCACACTTTTTGTAAAAATGTTTTATGAACTCTTTGTAAACTGAGCCTTAATTTTGTTAACCAATTACGAGTGTAAAGCTTTGCTTTTCTATTTTGAGTATGTGTGTGAGTGGCTTTAGAAATATATATATATATATATATATATATATATATATATATATATATATATATATATATATATATATATATATACAGATTCACTTCATAATCTCGAAATACTGAAATCTCAGATTTCAGTATCTCAAGACCAAAAAGCCGAAAATCCATAAGCCGAAACCTCAGAAGCGCAAAATTTAAAATCGCAACTTCTATACAAAACATACCGCACACACAGACACAAACATACACCTCCCTACACATACACAAACACCTACCCGACATACAAGCAGGGGGGCAAGACCCCCCCCCACACCCCCATACTTAAATACACTAACTCCGAGGTCGCACTACACAGACAAACACACAAAAACACCACTACACAAGCTACATTCCCCTCACACACACACATCACACTAACAAAACACACGGACACACACTAAAGCCCCTACCCAAAACCCGTAAAACACAAATATTTACCTACATCTCCAACCATCCACTCACACACCACAACACCAGAACCGCTAATTCAAAATCTCCAAACTTCGGGATTTTGAATTTCGCGCCTGTAGGGTTTCTGTATTCTGCACTTTCGCCTTTCTGGTCTCGGGTTACTGAAATTCAGGATTTCAGTAGTTCAGGATTCTGAAGGGAACCCACGTATGTATACATATATATATATATTTATATATATATATATATATATATATATATATATATATATATATATATGTGTGTGTGTGTGTGTGTGTGTGTGTGTGTGTGTGTGTGTGTGTGTGTGTGTGTGTGTGTGTGTGTGTGTGTGTATATATATATATATATATATATATATATATATATATATATATATATATATATATATATATATATATATATATATATATATATATATATATATATATATATATATATATATATATATATATATTATATATATATATATATATATATATATATACACTGAAGTGCTTAGCATTAGGTAAGTATCTGTTACTGTAGAAAGCTGCTTGGCACAATTTTAGCAAGCAGCTTACTACAGTTGCAGGAGGAGAAAAGTTTTTATGTATTTATTTATTTATTTGTTTATTACCCTTCAGTTTTGCACCTCATCTTTAAGTTGACATGGGTGCCAGTTTGAAGACAGTTTGGGAGTCTGCTCAGGGTACCAGATGAGCTAGGTATGGTTCTGAACCTAGAGCAGTAAGATTTTTTTTTTATATTGGAGTTTGTGAAATCAGCTAAAATATATTCCATACAGCTGCTCTGGTGGAGTTGAGAGATAAAGCCCTGACTACAGCACAGATGACCCTGGTTCAATTAGTGGCTCACATGACTGACAGACCAGCAGGGAAGGGTTAGGTGTTCCCTAAGGTGAGGTGTGATCCAAAGTGGGGAGTTGCCCTCAGACACATTTAATAAGCATGGGGAGAGGGAGTGGGTAGGTCATAAATAAAAAAAAAAAAAAAAATCCCCAGATGGAAACACAGATGAGCTGAGCCCCCCAGGACACCATCAGGATCCACAACCAGCCCCAGCAAAAATGGACTACGTCTGAAAGGGTTGGAGAGTAGCTGTTATACCCAGCATGGGTATTGGGTATTGGGGACCAGGGCTGTAAACATGAGATCAAAATGGAACGAAAAAAGTACATTACATGATTTTGTAAACTAAGCTTGTTAGACTGATGAGTTTGTAGCTCCGGGTATCCGAGTCAGGCCCCCCTTGATGGGGTAGCATAAGTATTCATACTTCAGGAACATTCCCTGTGATTATGCTTAAGCTGATCAGCTTCAGAAGAGATTCAGAAATGTTCACTGTTGATTAACCAAGCTATTATATTGTCACAGCCCGCTGAGGTGGTATTTTTTTGCTGTAGAGTGCACATTTAAGACATGTTCTGTAATAATCTTGGGGGAGAGAAGCGACTCAGGAATTCACAGATATTTAGTGACTTTCTGCTGTGAAGCTGGTACTAAACTATATCCAAGTTTATTAATTATATCTTTAGGGATGGAGTGGGTAGTACCATTATAAATTAATTCAGAGCATAACTGTGCTATTTCTTAATTGTCTGATGTTGTTAAAAACGGATTTATGATTATCCTTGTCTTCAGATGCTAATCTTAATTTGTTTTCCACTTTGGTCATTCATATGGACACTTTCAGATTTTGCAGATGATATTGATAGTCTTAAATTTGTACAGATTATGGTTTATCATATGCCTTAGCTTTTTTCTTTAATTATGTAGTTTATTAATGCTGGCATAGGCCTTTGTCAGCTTTTTATATACATTATATTAATGATGGTGTTCCAACACAGTGGTCACTTTTCATGTTTCCTAATATATTTGATTGTGATTGGGACCACTTGGTGTAAATACCTTTTACTTGAAGAGAGTAGTTTCCATTTAAATAAGAGGTAGCTGAGGTTATGTGGGGGCTGGAAAGCTTACAGTTGAATTTTGAGATCTTATCATATGGTTTGAATAGTTTTGATTTCAGAGGTGTTTATTGTGGTGGGGTTAAATGTCCCAAAGGAAATAGTTATT
This sequence comes from Protopterus annectens, assembly GCF_019279795.1. Lineage (NCBI taxonomy): Eukaryota > Metazoa > Chordata > Ceratodontiformes > Protopteridae > Protopterus > Protopterus annectens. The sequence continues at coordinate 1,401,530,492 of NC_056739.1, read as the reverse complement.
GATTTGTGATCAGAAATGACCAGAGATAAAGATGCTATGTAAATAGTGAAAGTAAGTATGATAAGGTCAAGAATATGTGATCACTATTTGGCTGGTTAATTATCTGTACAACAGTTAAGATTTACTAAGTCTAGAAGTCTTTGGTGACAGCAAACCTTTGTAATATATGTGCTTCAGAAGGATAGTTGAATTAATTCATAAAAACTGAATTTTTATTTATTGGAAGTTCAGTAGGCACATTTAGAAATCCTTCATGCGCCCCCTGAAGAAGTATGTGAATTGATAATTTTCTTATTTAGTTTAATTTTAAGTTTAGTGAATCTGTTTGTCAGTTATGGGGAGTCTGTCTAATGATAACAGGTCTCTGCAAGTACTGATACTTCCCTCTATTTCTACTAGGTCTGAATGTGTATTAGGAGGTGAAGGAGTGCAGCCTTTACACTGAATCTGGTTATATCTCACAACACATGTATGGATGTATTAAAGTCACTGGAGACTCTTCAGATACGGCTATTTATTATTAAAACTTCTGGCACTGAACAGAGTAACCTTGATGTAGTCAAGACTGGAATTTTATGTAAGCTTTATTGTTATATTGAAATGTCCTAAAGGTGGAGTTTGCCTTAAAAAGGCATTGTGGGGCCAGCCTGTGCTTTGACCAGTATGCAAAATCCATGAAACAAAAGGTGCAGGTCATCTTTAGCAAAGCAAGTTGGGCTGTCAAGTGGTATCATCACAAGCTGACACATTTTGCATCTCCGTAGAATGACTGTAGTGACTTAGCCAGTTAGTTGTTAAAGTCAGGTATCTTTTCTTTGTATCTGGGTTTCATTCAGTATGAGGAGAATGATATCACATGTTAAAGCCAAATATCTTCTCTTTGTATCTAGTCCTTATTCAGTATGAAGTTAGAATGTCACTCAGGGCCAGAGTATTACCAGCAATTAACCTATGGATAGCAAGTTCCAATATGTCTCTCTGCACATCCTTCAGGTCATTCACACCTACATAAATTCCCAAAGGATCTTAGTCATATTTGCCCTTTTGGAGTAACTCTGGGGCTTTCATGATGGCAAGGATCCTGTTTGAGCTACAGCTAAGCTGTCAGACAACCTGGGCAACCAGGTATTTGGCAAACCACCTGCCAGAGTGAAAGCAAAAAAAAAAAAAAAAAGAAAAGAAAGAACATTTGCAGTCTGCTGTAAGAAGCTCCTTGATGCAGTTTACCAAAGCTCCTTGATGGTGTTCTGAAGATGTAGCAGTGAGATTTGCTAAAATCTATATTACAGCAAAGATCTCTTCACTGTAGTTCAGAAACACATGGGATTCATTTAAGCATCTGTATTCACGATCAATAGACATGGCTGCTTGAATTCTTTCACTGCTACAGACAAAGACTACCACAAGGACAGATCAGAAGCCAACTGGTGCTTATACCAAATGTGTTGATTACAACCCTTAACTGCTTGTGTTTGGGGAAGTCTCAGCTGTTACCCCACTCTTGCTAAGGCTCTGGATCTTGACACCAGAAAGGTAGGCAAGTGTCACCTTGTCTTTGTCCATCAAAGTGAGTCTAGCTTCACTATCCCTGGTAATTGAGTCACTATTTACTGGAAAATTTCTGCTTGGATGCACAGAGTTAGTAGTAGTGAAAGGTTTACAGTCTGTAACTCCTGATTCACTATGTTGTGTGAATGTTGTGGAGTTGTGTTAGTTGATCACGGCTTGAGGCACCTCACTCTTCCCTTGATTCCTGGAAGCTTGGGGAGTGTTTTTTTAAATGCAGCCTCACTGTATGTTGGTTTAGTATGACCTTTTGGAAATATGGTCGAGTTTATATGCTACTTACCAAACTTCGGAGTAAGTGAAACGGTGGCCTCCAGGTTATATGGATAGTTGCACTATTCACAAATCACATCACTCTGATACAGTAGTAGTTGTTTCTTAGTGAAGATTAGGCAGTTCCTGTGTTGTCTCAGAATGCCAAGTGCAAATGAAGTTGACATCTGAAGACATAGCAATAGAGTGGGCTACCATGTTTGCCTGATGGATCAAATTACCAAGGGCAGAATTATATAGTGAACCAGTTTAGTCAGTAGGCAACCAGGATGTTTTGGATAGATGAAGTGTGTTCTGGAGGAGATGGTGACGCGAAGATGTGCTAACACCAATGTAATGATAGCTTGAACCTTCAGGAAGAAATTCTGTAATACAGTCTAATTTAAGAGTAATACAGAGTTTGGTACTGTATATATATATATATATATGTAGTACCAATAGGATGAATGATATATAGTATATATAGTAACAAAAGGATTAGGGCTTCAAAAGTGGTAAAAATTACTCACTGTGTACAATAGAGCAGCAGGATCAGATTACAGCAATAGTAAGACTGAAGGCTGGCTTGAATGAAAAAAAAGCCCTCAATAAAGTACAAGGACCAGCCTTATAATCAGGCTAATATATTTAACCTGCTTAATAAGTAAATAAAAACATACACAGTCTGGTTTATTGCTTTTGTCAAATAATGCTTTCTTCTCAAGAACTAAGCTGGGTTAAAACATAAACTCGTTTCATATACTTCCAACATAGGTATGTGATGCAATCACATGAACACTAAAATCAGTAATTTTGTACAAAACAAATCAACTCATAAATGTCATTCAGTTCATATACTTTGAAAACATTTATTAATGAAACAGTGAAAAAAATAGTTTAAAACTTTACCAACTTTTACTTAAGTCCCCTTCTTATAAACACACTTTCATTAAGTCCTGGGGCAACAGTGGCATTGACCTTAATTGCCATAGTAATATAATTTTCTGCACACAAATTCCACTTCCCCCCCATGGAATTGTAACTATCTTCGGTATAATAAAAATACATGAATATCCTTACAAATTGATAAGTATCAAGCTAATTCACTTTTGTCACCAACCTCTTCTAATACTTTACAGATGCTGGTAAATGTTTTTCTTCAAAGATTTCATTATATTTACCTCTGTTAAATGAATGACATATACTGCAACAGGCCATATAAACAACCCCAAAGTATTACAATCCCTCTCCACCTTTCTAATCTGGGAATAATATTACCCTTTTCTTGAATATTTAAATAAGGGCACTGATTGCACCAGCCACATTTGAATATACGAGTGCTCATGTTAACTTCATTGGGTGTGCTGGTACCATGAAACCATGAACCACATGAACCAGTGGCCCTGTCAAATTTTCAATTGAAGAGCAAGAAAAAAAAAAAAGGATGTTCCCACTACATGTATGACACCCCTGCTTCCTCCTGCCCCAGGCTTTCAGGTCCCATTTCTGTGCCCTGCCCCAACCCTCCTTCAACACATTTTATTATTTAAAAAAAAATTCTTGTAAAGTGTAGTAAACCGCTTGCTACAGATGTAGCATACACTTACTACAATTTATATGTTTTAACTTTAAAAAGTGTATCAAACATTGCTATACATTTGGCAAACAGTTACTAGAGTTTATACCCTGCCTGCACAGAGTGGTACAGTGCTCATATTTTAGTAAAAAAAAAAAAAAAAAAAAAAAAAGAACTTTGGCAAACCTTTGAGGGTATTCCAAATGTTTTATGTGCCTGGTTGGATAGTTGGATACATGCCAAAGGGGGCATTGTACTTAATGATGGGCCTGATAACGGCTGAATAGACTGATATCGTTACTTCCTTGGACCTGGATGCCACACCCTTGCTTATGTTCTGCTCAGCATGCAATGATTTATTTGCTATCTTGGCTATGTGTTAGCCAAATGCCAAATTGCTGTTTACATATGTTCTCTAATTGTCATATCAACTCTTAAGAGGTGTTTTATCCGTAAAGCAACTCATAGGCTTCTAAGTTCATAGGAGGTTTCTAGGCTAATAGCCCTAGAGCCCTTAGAAGCCTAGCCATATTTATCCCTAGTTGCCCCAATTGATAATTGTACACTGCAGCATTTAGGATAAACCGTTTTTTCATCTTACCTTTAAGCATCTATTGCAAGACCACCAATTTTTGCATGAGCCCACATTCTGCCTCTCAGTAGTCATCTTGGGATTAGTGCTTCTGTTTTCTCCTGGTGGGAGAAGGAATACAGGGACATTATTTCCTGGAGACTGCTGATCACCAGAAAGCTTAATAACTGCTTTATAGGTGACAGCTTAGAATCTGTGCTTATATTCTGATCCTGGTGAGTAGGAGCAGAGTGCATTAATCCTGACTGTTTCTGGTTGGAGAGTGAGTGTCTGTGCTTAACGTACCTGACTGGTCTGGTTGCTATTTGAGGCATCTACCAAAAAAAAGGCTACAAGTTTACAGACCTTTGCATCATCTGGGACAAGACTGTGTATCACCAAACAGGCTGTGGCCTACTTCTCTTCTTGGGATTGGTGCTAACATTTTGCTTCTGGTGAGTGAAGAAGCAAAGGAGTATTGTATCCCAACAATGTGAAGCTGTGGTGAGACGAGCATTAGTAGTAGCCAAGCAGTAGCCATTCATGCAACTCCCCTCTTTTCATCATTCTTGACAAGCTAATTCTTTATTTTAAGTACGTACTGCTTGATTTGTTTCTAACTTCAGAATATCTGCCTAATACTTAAATTTTCAGGGTCTACGTATTAGTTTTCCTTGAAGTGTCTGACACTGCTGTGTGCAGACTCAGACACCTTGAGTGGCATTTTTCCTGTAAAACCACAATTGAAATTTCTCCAATATCTAGTTGCACACAGGACAACAAGTTTGCAGTGACAAGCACTGTTCACATAGTTGCAAACCGAATACTCTTGACGGTGACTGATATTCTCACTCCAACAGTCTAATTAATAAAAAAGGGTCTGTTGCCATGGATATGAACTTTCCTACTGTCTCTGTACCAGCATGGTGGATATAGGCATCCCGAGGCAATGTAGAAATTGCCTCATATTTCCTGACAATTATCAAACAAACTGATATGGTATGTGAGAGATATATTTACACAACATTAATGGAGGCAAAGCTCTCACATAAAAGTACTCCTAATGTGAATAAGGTTGTCAATAGTACACATGCTGCACCCATCACGCACAATTCAAAGCAGACATATAGACCCACATATACTGAGGCACTTACATGTAATCTTCCTAAACCACAAAGGCATCTTAGGCAAAGTACACATACAAAATACCCTCAGCAGCCCCAAAAGCACTCTTTCAAAACAGCACCCACATCAATACATAGAGCTACATCTCATGGAGCCTCTACCTCCAAGCCCATAAGGCAAGTCACCACACAATCCAGCATTCTAGTTACTGGAGACTCCATCGTGAGACACACTGATGTCCCTCTCAACAGGATGAGTAAAGAGCAAGTTACGGTCAATTGCTTATCAGGGGCTAGGATCCACCACATTACGCATGCACTCAGGTCATTGGACCACAATTACCAATATGACTCAGTCATAGTCTGTGTGGGAGTAAATGACATGAGGCATACCTCCCTAGACTATATAAAGAGAGACATCATAGAGCTCTTGAAATATGTGCCTCAGGCTGGTATGAGCCTAACATTGAGCAGCATTTTACCTTCTCCAAGGATGATGCCACAATATGAACAAAAGATGACTGACTTTAATAATTGGCTTAGTTTCTGGTGTCATTCTAAGGGGGTGCAATATTTGTCAGCATGGAAGGAGATGGTCAACAGACCATGCTACTTTGCCAGGAATGGTCTAAACTTCTCCCCTCTAGACTTTTGAATATTAGCTAAAACATTGTCTTCTCCCATAGTGCCTTTTTTAGGCAATGCCAAACTGAAAGTACTTCAAACATAGCAAATTAAAACCAAGAAAATCTAAAGGTATTACTGCTCAATGCTAGGAGCCTAAACAAAAAACTCCACTCCCTGGAAGCTCTCTTTACCCTAGAGAATGCTGACGTCTGTGTGGTCTCTGCGAAGTGGTTTAAAGCTGCGGACAGCACACCCACAGTGCAAGGTTATAATGCCTTCCTCACATTTAGACCAGCTACTTCACAGGCAGGGACTAAAGGTGGAGGGGGTCTCTATTTACATCAAAAATAAATATACTTCAAGGCTGGTCAAACAGGACAATGCACTTGAGCTGCTCCATGTTCAAATCACCATAGGTAAAATCCAATCCCACTTCCTTGTAAGCTATAGGTCCCCTATATGACCCAAGAAACTGATACCATATATTTAAACTTATTAGAAACACTAACCATCCAACCCAATACCGTATTCATGGATGACTTTAATTACTCCACTATTAACTGGGAATCCTATACGACATCAAACCTACATGCACAGAAATTCCTGAATTTTGTAAACACAAACTCCCTGGACCAGATAGCCAATACATCAACTAGGGGTGCAACCATACTGGATATGGTCCTCACTAATATGGGAGAGTGCTGCACACCCCCTACTGTAATGCCTTCCCTTTTAAGGTCAGACCACAAAATGGTCTCCTTTGAAGTAAAAATAAAACTTGGACCCTCAGCTAAACTGGGAATATTCAGGAAATATTCTTAGGCTAACCTCCTGCTATTAAGTGAGAACCTGGCAAAATTTCAAGCCCCTATAAACCCTGAGAACACAGAACTCTTCACAGAAACCCTGTACAAGCATGTTAATAACTGTTAACTGCAGCTGTACCCACTAGGAAGAATTACAGAACTAACTCAAAAAACAAGCCATCCTGGTGAAATCACAAAATCAATCGATGTATAACAGGAGGAAGAAAATCATGGCAAAAATTAGGAGGTGCAGCACCCAGCAGGATAAAAGCACTCTCATCAAACTAAACAAACAACTCAGAGGACAAATAGTCTGCCAAAGCCAAATTTGAGGTAATTTTGACCTCCCAGGCCAAGGACAACCACAAAGCATTCTTTAGCTATGTTCGCAACCTCAAAGGAAATGCACAATTGTGTGCAGAGGTCATTGTGAATGGAGCCATCTATACCCAGCCAGAACATATAGCAAACCTCCTGGTTGATAAATTCAGCTCCAACTTTACTCCTCTCCCCGCTCAACCTTCCCTCAGGAAATATCGTCAAATATAACTCCCCCTACTATCACTAGGGCACAGGTCCTTAATGCTCTCTCTAAGATCAAGAACACTGCATCAATGGGCAAAGACAATATCCCATGATGCCTTCAAAATAGCATGAAACATGACCTATCAGGGCCTCTGGAATTACAATTTAACTGTAACCTCCAAACAGGCTTCATGCCTCATGAATAGAGAAAGGCAACATTCATCCCTCTGCAAAAAGGTGGGCCATCTGCAGACCATGGAAACTACAGACCCATAATTCTCACTAGTCTTGTATGTAAACCCATGGAAAGAATTATCATGGAGATGATCAATAGAGATATAGTAAACCTCCAAACACTGGACCCAACCCAGTTTGGTTTCGTCAAGGGCAGATCATTCCTACTCAACTTGGAGGACTTCTTTAAGAAGGTCACCAAAGCAATGAATAAAGGCAAAATAATTCAAACTGCCTACCTTGACCTGGCCAAGGCATTTGACACAATATCCCACTCAAGCATTGTTGACAAACTCAGGAGGTTAGGTACAAACCCATAGGACAGCCGGTGGATAGCCACCTGGCTCACAGATAGGACCCAGGAAGTTAGAATTGGGGAGTCCACCTCTACAAAGAGGCCAGTCACAAGTGAAGTCCCCCAGGGATTAGTCCTTAGACTGCTCCTATTTTGAATTTACTTCTCAGAATTCAAGGCCAATGTCAGTGGTCTCTGGCTGACTAAATTTGCAGAGGATTGCAAATTAGGAGATGTCATTGAATCTCATACTGACACAAATGTTCTCCAGGAGAGGCTGACACAGACAAACAACTGGTGTCAGAGCCATGGACTAAAACTAAATGCCAAGAAATGCATAATAGCATACTTTGGGAAGTCATCCATCCTTGGTAGCTATGATATTGACAACACACCCCTTAGAGTTGACCCAGTAGTCAGGGACTTATGGATACACACAGATAGTAATCAAGCCCTTTGATCATCACGTTTCTATAGTGATGAGGAAATCCTTCTATGTTGCATAACTTATAAACAAAGGTATGGCATCTAAGTCCAATGAAATCATTGTTCCACTGTATTCAGCATTCATCAGACCTATCATGGAGTACAATGCCCCCTTTGGTATTTACCTAACCAGGCATATCCAACAACTGGAACGTCCACAGAGGTTTCTCACTAAAAGAATAGAGGGCATAAGTAATATGTCCTGTGCTAACCCCCTCAAGGACCTATCCCTGTATTCTGTCTCCTACAGGCTTTTGACAGGTGATCTATGCCTGGCATATAGGGCATTGTCAGGCCCCACTCTGATGGACCTCCTGCATATTCACAAAAACGTACCAGAATTACCCATTCTAAAGACTTAAACCTCGCCTGTGCTATAAATAGGACCTGCTGAACAGATAGGTATGTATCCCAGAGACTACCCATCTATGGAACAAGCTCCCCATCCATGTGAAGCAGAGTTCCTACCTAACCCAATTCAAGTGCAGCTTGGACAATTAGATCTGAAATCAGAAATTCATCCCTGGTTTGGCACCTATGTCTCTAATGCAAAAAGGTAACCTGTAAATGATTCATCTCTCAGGCCCATCCTTACACTTATCAAAGGTGTCAGAACTTGTCAGAGATTCAGGATGCATGAAGGCTTAAAAAGGCCCTTGTGGTCATTAGCCTAGTAAACACATATGAACCTATAAGAAGTGGCAGTCTCTGGGAGATGTATCTGTCTGTCCAGCATGAGCTGTTCATGTCAGAGGTTAGGTTAAATCCCTGGAGTGAGAGACTCTACTGCAGTTTGATTTACAAATATGTAGCATTTCCAGCAGGGCTGAGTCAGAGACTGCCCTTTAAGTCAGGCACAGGTCACCCCTTAGTACACTGTGCAAGACAGAATACAGTGACAGGGCTTTCAGTCTTTCTGCATAAGACTTGTTTTGTGTACTCTGTAATGTCTTAGTAAGAAACCTTTGTGGTCTCTCCAGTTGTTGCAGGTATCTGGTGTGGTACATGCAAAAGGGAGCATTGTATTCAATTATTGGTCTGATGAGGGCCGAGTATAATGGACATATAACATCCTTAGATCTAGATATGATGCTTTTGCTTAGAAAATGTGCCACACAGAAGGATTTCCTTACTACTGTGGATACATTGTAGTCAAAGTTCAGATTGCTATCAACCTCAATACCTGGCTGATATACCACTGGGTCTACAGTTAGGGGTTGCTGTCTATAATGTAATTAGCAGGGATGTGAGATTTCCCAAAATGAATAATAATGCATTTTTTTAATTTAGCTTTAATCTGTGGCTTTGGCACCAATCATTTTTCTGTGTTAACCCCATCTGTCGTATATTAACATTGCTAGGGGACTCAATGATTGCTCCCAATTTGCAATCATCAGCAAACTTGGTCATCTACAGGCCATCCAAGTTTGCCTAGAATCCTAAGAAATAAATTCCAAACAATCCTCCTAGTGTATAAACAGAGTAAAGGAATGTTCAGAGTAGCCTTGAGCAGCCTATCTGTCCCTGAAGGAGTGACCTCAGCACAAGAGCTTGTAGTAATTGGTTGTTTTGGACCATTTCTAGCTCTTTTGAAGTTCCCTGTTTAAAATCCGCCTCTGAGCGTTTTTTTTTCTGGCTATACTACTCAGCAACAGCTCCTCGTGGTCCTGCAGAGTGGTCCTAGCAGCAGAGAACTGAGAAAAGTGACTACTTTCCTGATTTAAGTATTTTTTTGCTGTTTTTTTACCTGAAATACCTTCTCTTGCTTACCTTGAACAAGCTTAAACTGTTTTTTTAACTGTTTGTTGCATTATATATTATCTGCACTTAAAGTTTCATTTAGTCGAAAATTGGTCGAAAGTTGTTTGTTTGTTTGTTTGTTTGTTAAATTTAACTGTTGAGGCTGCCCACTAAAGTGTGCTAGCCTGTGTAACTGATTTATTACTGTTTCCTGCTTTTCTGTGTGCTTTCTATCTCAAAAACAAAAAAAAAAAAAATATCCTTGTTTTCCCGCCTCTCCTCGACTAGTTTAGACCAGTATACAGGCTTTACTGTATTCTGGGCTGTGGTGTAGTTCCTGTGTTATCCATTGCCTTACTTGGATAGAAGGAAGTTTCTTTGCTCACCAGTGGAAGTGGGGAGCCTTGAGCAGCCTAACTGTCCCTGAAGGAGTGATCTCAGCACAAGAGCTTGTAGTAATTGGTTGTTTTGGACCATTTCTAGCTCTTTTGAAGTTCCCTGTTTAAAATCCACGTTTGCACGGCTTTGCGTGTTTGTGCACATAGCGCAGCGCCGGTTAAACAAGGTTAAACTTTTTCTGGCTCTGCCAAGTCTGCTCTTCAAATTTTCCCTTAAGAAAGCTTTACTCTTATAATAATCAGTCTAATCACTTTATTATAAGCCTAGCACTTGTTCTCAAAACCTCTCTTCTAAGTAAGCACTCGCTAACCAAAGTAAGCACTACATCCACCCACCTTCCCTGTGAGTACCCACTTCCCTTAAAGGCACAGCACTCCCTTATAATATTCTAGCATGTTGAGTGGTAGATTACTAGCATCCTCTCCGGTTCAGCTGCTTAATCTGGGAATCTTGAGACAATGCTACAATTGTCTCATGTACACAGACAACCCACTCCTCCTCCCAACAAACACAAATACATGTGAGAGATGCAATTATATAGCCAAACGCTTACCAGGCTGAACAAGGAGAGGGTAATGGTGAGCTGCTTATCGAGAGCTAGGATCCGCCACATAACACACACAGTCAGGTCACTCCAAAGCAAGTACAAATATGACTCCGTCATTGTCCATGCCGGCGTGAATGACCTGAGACGTACCTCCCTGGACTACATGAAAAGAGACATAGAGGAGCTCTCTGATTATGTAGCCCAGGCTGGTATGACCCTGACCCTGAGCAGCATCTTGCCCTCACCAAGAATGATGCCACAATACAAAGACAAGATGATCAACTTTAATAATTGGCTCAAATACTGGTGTCATTCTAGGGGGATCCAATGTCTGTCTGTTTGGGATGACATGCTGGACAAGACACGCTGCTTCGCAAGGGACGGCTTGCATCTGTCACCACTGGGCTTCCGGATATTGGCTAAGGCTCTTGCCTTCCCCATAGTGCCTTTTTTATGCAAGGCTCAAAAGACAAACCCACCTCCTTAGAAAACAAAAATGGAAAAAAATTAAGGGCAATGCTGCTCAACGCCAGAAGTCTAAATCTCAAGATGCAGGCTCTCAAAGCACTCCTCAGTATGGAGAACATTGATGTCTGTGCAGTAACTGAAACCTGGTTCAAGGCTCCTGAGAGCACCCCAGCACTACCAGGCTATACCTCGTATCATGCTTTTCAGCCCCAAAACTCGGGCCAAACCAAAAAGGGACGGGGAGTGTCCATATTCATCAAGGACACCCACACCTCCAGGTTAGTGGCAACACATGAAGCATCAGAGACCATCCAGGTGCAACTAACCGTAGGCAAAACTGCTATACAACTGGTAGCATGTTACAGACCACCCTCCCAATCTCAGGAACCCCACTCAGCCTTCCTGAAGACATTGGAGGATATGAATGTCTCACCAAACACCATCATATTGGGAGACTACAACTACCCTAACATAGACTGGGTGCATTATTCTATCCCAAACACTCTAGCCCAAAGGTTCCTGGAATTCATAAATTCAAATGCAATGGAACAGCTAGTCACCTCTCCCACAAGGGGAGATAATATACTAGACCTGATCATCACAAACATGGGGACAAAGTGCTCCACACCGGAAGTATACCCCTCACTAATGAGATCTGACCACAAACTAATCACGCTGGATATACATATCCCACCTCCACCCCCAAAACAAAAGACTACAGTGAAAAACTTCTCAAAAGCCAACTTTACACTTCTTAAAACTGAGATGGTATCCTTTAAGCCCACAGGGCCAGTGGAAACCACATCCCACAATGCAGAATCCTTCACAAATGCTTTCTACAGACATCTCCAAGAATGCATGGATCATGCAATCCCAAATAAAACCAAGACCCTCTCCACCAAGGGCAGGCGTCCTGTCTGGTGGACCCCAGCCATAAACAAATTGTATAACAAAAGAAGGAAGCTACTGCACGACGGAGCAAAATCCCATAAAGAGAAGGCATCTCTGATCAGCACTAATAGAAAGCTACGTTCTCTCATCAAAACATCCAAGGCCAACTTTGAGAGAAAAATCGCTATGGACACTAAAGATAACCACAAGGCCTTCTTCAGCTATGTTAGAAACCTGGGTGGAAACCCTCAGATATGTTCAGAGTTAGTTCACAATGACAAAAAATACACTGAACCCACAGATATTGCCAACATTCTGGCAGACAGGTTCTGTGCAAATTTCTCCCCTCCCTCACCCCCAAAAGAAGAAATACCTATCCCAGCTGAATGTAACCTCCCTGTCATCTCAGATGTCCAGGTGAGAACCGCCCTCAGCAAAGCTAAAAACACAGCATCAATGGGACCTGACAGTATCCCGGGTTGCGTGCTATGTGAACTCCAAGAGGAGCTAAACCCGCACATAAAAATGCTATTTAACCTTAGCCTTACTACAGGATATATACCTGAACACTGGCGTACAGCAACAGTAGTCCCACTCCTCAAAGGAGGCACCTCTACAGACCCTGGTAACTACCGCCCCATAAGCTTAACCAGCCTGGTCTGCAAAGCTATGGAAAGAATCATTATGGAACTCATAAACAGAGACATTAGGGACTTACAGACACTTGATCCCACCCAGTTCGGCTTTGTAAAGGGCAGATCCTGCCTTTTGAACCTGGTTGACTTTTTCAGAATAGTCACTAGAGCCATTGACGAGGGCAAAGCAGTCCATACAGCCTACCTGGACTTGGCTAAAGCTTTCGACACAATACCCCTCTCTGGCATCATAGACAAGCTCAACAGCTTAAATGTAAATCCATATGTCACAAGATGGGTGGCAAACTGGCTAAAGGATAGAACCCATAAAGTCAAAATCGCTGGAGCCATGTCAGACTCAAAGCCAGTCACAAGTGGTGTCCCACAGGGCTCTGTCCTGGGACCCCTCTTGTTCGGCATTTATTTCTCAGATGTGAAAGCAAACATGGGAGGGTTGTGGCTGACAAAGTTCGCAGATGACTGCAAACTAGGCACCATAGTCGATACACCAGCTGACACATACATCCTACAGAAAGGCCTCACTGAAACGGACAACTGGTGCCGGAGTCATGGCCTTAAACTAAATGCCAAAAATGTATAGTCATCCTTTTGGGAAAAACAAAGTACCCACAAATTATCACATAGACAGTAACCCACTGAGTACGGAAAAAGTAATCAGAGACCTGGGGACCCAGGTTGATAGTGACCTCTCATTTGACACCCACGTTGCCAAAGTGGTTAGAAAGACTTTCTACCTTGCCCACCTTATCATGAAGGGATTCACATCCAGATCAAAGGAGGTCATTGTACCCCTATACTCCTCCCTTATCAGGCCCATGATTGAGTACAATGCCCCATTTGGTATGTACCTCACCCGGCACTTGCAACAGCTAGAGAGACCCCAAAAGTACCTCACCAAGAGGATCAAGGGTCTCCAGCATATGTCATATGCTGCCAGACTAAAGAAACTCCAGCTCTATTCAGTAGCATACCGCCTGCTCAGAGGTGATCTGTGCCTGACGTACAAGGCCATGTCCAATCAGGAATTGATGGACATGGTCCACCTCAAAAAATCCAAATCCATCAGAACCACGAGAGCTAAAGATTTAAACCTCAGCACAAATATGAATAGGACATGCTGGAGGGACAGATTCATAACTCAGAGGCTTCCCATACTCTGGAACAGAATCCCAGTTCATGTTAGGCAGAGCCCCTCACTGACTCTCTTCAAGAGAAATCTTGACGAGTGGATGGGAGATCGTAGGTTTACCCCAGGTGTCATCTCTGTGTCACTACTAGACAGAGGCACAGTAATCTAATTCTATTATGTAAGGGGGTCTTCACTGTGTCACTACTAGACAGAAGCACAGTATTCTAAATCTATACTGTACACTTTTGCATCATTACATGGGGTGGCAAAAGCCACATCACTATGGCTAGGCTTATAAATGCCCCAGGGCAGATAGCCTAGTACCAAACTATGAAACTATGAAACTATGAAATGTTACCACAAGCAAACTTAAAAGATACAAAATGCTACCACAAACTAACTTAAAGATACGGATACAGCAGTGTACTTTAAACAGCTTATTAAAATGTGATTATTCAATAAAAGTCTTCACTTTGTATAAATGAGCCAGGAGCCACTCAATTATAAAGAATTTATAAAGGCACTAATCCACTGACCTCTTCTTGTAAAAACATATGCTTGCTAGAGTATAATGTTGCACTACTTTATCCAACAGTTGGCTAGATAATGAATTCAGAGCAAGTAAATCAATAGAACAGACAATGAGAGGCAAAATACTCCTTTTCGATATAAGCTCAAGGAAATCAAATAATTCAAGATATCAACAGCAGTGTAGAAAAGAAGGAGCTTATTAACCTCAATTTACAGTAGGAGTGGGCAGCTTAAAATCACCAGATTTAAAAAGCAAATCAATGAAGTGGTGGGAAAAAAAACTGCAGAAAATCACCAGCAGTGTTTTAGTTTATGCAGGCTTGAAATCTTTTCAAGCCTGCATGGTTAGATGATTTCTAAAGGGCACTGTAAATCATTTGTTTGCATTTAGTATTAATCCATAGCTTTCACAGCAATCATTTTTGTTGTTAGACCCTTGTAGGATGATGGTGTCATAGGGGGAATCTATGAAAGCTCCCAATTTATAGTCATCTGCAAACTTGGAGAGCCAGAGTCCTCTGGCATTAGCCTTGACTTCCGAGAAGTAGATGCCAAACAGAAGCAGGCCCAACATGGAGCCCTGGGGTACTCTGCTGGTGACCAGTCATTTGGTAGAGGTAGTCTCACCAATCCTAAGTTCTTTTGTCTGTCTGTGAGCCAGCTGACAGTCCAAAGAGTTATGTAGGGATTTTTGCCTAGTTCTGAGAGTTTAAAGTACCTCACTAGACACCTGCAACAACTGGAGAGGCCGCAAAAGTACCTCATAAAGAGGATCCTAGGCCTTAAACACTTGTCCTATATGGACAGACTCAAAAAACTCCAACTATTCTCTGTCTCATATCGCCTACTTAGAGGCGATCTCTGCTTGACTTACAAAGCCATGTCTGACCCAGCTCTGCTAGAAATGCTACATCTATAAAATCCCAATCCCTCCACACCACATGCTCCAGAGACCTCAACCTCATTACCACAATCAACAGAACATGCTGGAGGGACAGGTTCATAACCCAGCAACTGCCCATGCTATGGAATAGACTTCCCATACATGTCAAGCAGAGCACCTCACTGGCCCACTTCAAGAGAAATCTTGGTGAGTGGATGGGAAATAAAAAAATCACCCCTGAGATCACTCCAGTGGCTCTACTCAACAGAGGCACTAGAAACTAAGGTTGGGTAGCACAATGCCAGGGTAATCCTATGGGATAGGCTTGTAAAAGCTCCAGAGCCATTAACCTAGAACACACCTATGAACCTATACCTAAGTGGGGTATTATATCAAACATCTTGGTCAGGTCAAGGTAGGCATTATTCACCATTTTCCCCTCATCCACTGCCATGGTGACCCTCTCAAAGAAGTCTACCAGGTTAAGTAGGCAAGACCTTCCCTTAACAAACCAAACTAGGATGGGTCCAGTATCTGTAATTTGCAAATGTCCTTGTTGAACATTTCTATGATAATTCATTCCATGGCCTTGCATATTAGACTTGTCAGACTGATGGGTCTGTAGTTCTCAGGGTCAGTTTATGGTCCACCCTTATAAAAAGGATGACCATTGCAGCCCTCCATTCACCTGATATGTAACCTGTTTTCAAGCTGTAGTTGAAGAGTGCCTGAAGTGGTCTAGCTAGGTCATGTTTTACACTATTTAGGACACAACCAGGGATATTGTTGAGGTCCATTGAAGCAGTGTTTCTGGCCTTACCAAGCACCTCCAGGACCTACTTGACAGCTGTGGAGGACATGTTAGAAGAGATGTCACAGGAGGTAGTGAGGAGGGAGTGAGGGTGAAGTTAGTACTAAATTTATCAGCCAGAATACTTGCTATGTCACCCTGGTCAGTGAAGGTTCTGCTACTTATCAGTTCTGCACACTGCTAGGTATTACGTTTAAGGTGCCTAACATAGCTAAAGAAGGCCTTGTGTTCATCCTTAACCTGGGAGGCTTTCCTGACCTTGTAACTGGCCTTGTTGAACTTTATTAGACCTCTTAATTTCTTGTTTTATATCAGACAGCTCTCATCACTATGAGATTTGCTCTTTCTGATTTTGGAGATGACTTTTTTCTTTTGTTATATACCCTGTTAAGGTAAGGATTCCACCAATGTGGTTTGTTTTTTATGTTAGATCTGGGTTTACTTCTGGTAGACAGCCCTTTCTCTACACTCTGTCTCCTACAGGTTACAGAGATTGGCATACAGGGCATCCTCAGATCCAGCTATGATGGACCATTTGCACATCAACAAAATGAGCAGTATCAGAACCACTACATCCACCAATTTAAATTTTACTTCTGAGATAAATAAGATATTAGCAAGACAGATGTTTATCTCAGAGGATCTCCATGCTCTTGAACAGGCTTCCAGTCCATGTGAAGCAGAGTCCATCCCTAATTGTATATAAGTGTAACCTTGACCAATGGTTAGAAAATCAGAATTCACCCTGGATCTGGCCCCCATATCTCCAACAAAAAGAGGCAGATAGTAATGCCCAAACTAAAGTAACCTCTACATAACCTCTATAAGCTTCCTAATATACTCCTCCCTCCTAACAAATGCCCATGATATATGTATGTATATATATATATATATATATATATATATATATATATATATATATATATATATATATATAGGGGCAGATTTGGGTTGAGTTGCATGGCTAGGCATGTAAAGGGTCTAGTGGTCATAAGTCTGGTATATACTTATGAACCTATGAACAATTATATTTTATGGATTTATAGTGCCAAAGTAAGCCTTTCCAACACCAGTCTGAAAATAGATCTAGTTACTAAGGGAAAACTGGGTCTATGTTCAGCTATCGAATGGACTAAACATTGAACAGCTGAATATCAAACCCAATTCAGTGAATGTCCATTCAGCGAACATTAACTACATCAAACCTTTGGGGGGGGGGGGGAGAAACTAGTTGTCCAACACTTCCCCATCTCACACATGGCAGTGTTCCAAACCCAACCAGGTGGGGAGGCTTCTCCCCCACACCTTCCTTACTGTATATATACCAACTCCAAGACCACACTACAGTGGAGAAAAGGGGTTTGAAACACTGCCATATGCGAGATGGGAAAGTGTTGGACAAGTTACTTTCCCCATCTCACAGGTTCGCTGAACTGATCATTTGCTGACTGACCATTTGCTGATTAGTGGTCAGCCGTTCCATGTTTAGTCCATTCGATGGCTGAACATAGACCCTGGAAAACTATGCTTAGTGCAACAACATTGGAGTATGCACCTTACTGTATTATTTCAAAGAATATGTTTTCATTGCAAACTGAATTACTGTCATTGATAAAATAAGACTGGGACTAATGCTTCTGTGGTTGGCATCTATATGTCTTTTAAGTAACCAGGGTTGTATGTGATCTGATTCTGGGGATTTGTAATTTTAAGTGAATTTTCTGCTAACTCTCCTGACCTGAGATGCTATCACTATGTCACTACTTTACCATCTTCTGACTTTGTATTTTCCTTTAAAAAGATCCTTACAATATTGATAAAAGGAAAATCATTTCACTTACACCCCTTGTTGTATAAGTGGGTGTGTTGCTCTAGCGTTTTTCTGTAAATGTGCTCGTACAAATGTCTTCTTTTCACTATACTGTATGTAGCATGTTTTTATACTGTTTTTGATTCTTTTAACTTCTTATTAACATTTGGTTGTGCCGTGGTCCATTTTTAGAAAAATACTGGAGTAAGATGCCGCCAACATTTTTTTTTATTTTTTTTCTTCAATTCTCTTAACGACTGATAGCACCAATCAGCTTTTGAATTTCCATGCTTTCTACATCCTTCAAACTTTCCAGATTATAATATTATAAACTTGCTTTGCCTTTCAGTATAATTATGAACTTTACTCACGTACACTTTATACAAAAAGTAGTTTCACTGGGCATGGATAACCTTGCGCTTATAGTGAATATTACTGGTAAAGAATAAGCTTTCATAGTACAGCAGTCAGTTTAAGTTAGTAAAAAGGTGCCTAATGGTACCTTTGTGTGCCACTTGTGAATTAGTAACAGTACACTTCAATGAATTAATTAACATCAGATTAAAATGAATGCATGTATTCATAAATTTAATTAAAGAAACAACATAAAAGTGTTTGTTTCACAAGCCACTCCTTAAGTCTAAATGTTCACTACATGTATACTCATTCAGAATAATGTATAAAAGCATTTCTTTCAGAATTTGTTACATGTAAATATTCACAGTGCATTTAAGAAAAGTCTTCTATATAAAACATTCATTGCTTTAAGACTATAAAAAGAATTTTATGTTAACCCTATCAGTTTTATGGAACATCTTAAAGTGAAGGCTTATCATTTGCCTATGCCAAATAAATTTATTTTTATGCATGATCAAAGACAAAATGTCACTTTTCATTTTCATTGGTTCATTTCAAATGACAAGGTGAATCTCTTCAGCCAGGTGTATTTTTGTACTTTGTGGATTGGTGATGGCCAAAGTCTGCATACACCACTGGACAATTTTGCTGAAGGTCAGATCACGGATGGGGACGTGCCATGTGATGCATTGCCTTGGCTTGTTGGGACATGTCTCTTCATCTAAAAGGCTTACAAAGCTCAGTGTTTCTTCCCCCATTAACCACATTGAGTAAAGGGTGGTACTCAAACCCAGGTTGCTTGGTCTGCAGACCCTAAGGTATCGCCTCTACCAAACAGGAGGGTGGCAAACTGCAGTCTTCTGATATTGTCAATGTGTAGGAAAGCAACACATTGAAGCATGCAGCTCCTTTGTCAAGAATCTTACAGAACCTCCTGGATTGTACATCATATTTCTCCTGTCCATCAGTATATTCTTGATTACCTTTTCAATCACTGAGGATTGCAGTTAGTCAATAATGGCAGACGCTTGAATTTCATAGCTTGTGTTGTCCATAAAATGCATTTTGGAGCAAAAGCTGTTGTTCTACAATCTTTTTACATGAATATGATTAATGTTTTCAAATTATCCCAGTGTACCACCTTTAATTTTATCATTGTCTAGAATTCTTCAGAAAAGATGAGTTATATTCCATACCACATTGTTGCATACCTCCCAATTATTTTGCTGAAGAATTCTAAATATTGGCATAATATACATACGATCACTATACTTATTTATTTACTTAGTTAATACTGGTCCTCAAGGAAGACATATGATCACCTTGTGGTTCTGTCAACTGTATCTTTGAACACAGACCATACAAATCAATTTGCTCAAAGTCACAAAGACGAAAACGGAGACTGAGGGAGCCAAACAATGGTCTAGACTAGAGGAACCAGGCCATTGCCATCCTTGAGTATTACCTGTCTGTACTAGTGGGATTCTACAATCTAGTCATGTAATAACAAAAAAACAAGCCTTAAAGTCAGGAATGTTTGTGTGGTAGGACAGTCACTAACCCACAGCCATCCTGTACTTGAAAAGCCCCACGAAGTCCTGTTGCGGCTTAGTACCATATGCCTCAAATTCAATGACACATCTTCGTCTTCCCTTACAACCTCCCTCTCCTTCCTCCTCATCCATTATGGGACTGCCTCTTGTTCATGCAATTTATTTCACTGATTTGTATTTCAGTGGCTTAACCAGGCCGGTCAATGCAACCCGGCTATTAAATAAATAGCCACTTGTAACTGCTCCTTAGAGGTGATACTCTTTAATGCATTTTTTATGCATTTGTACATGATACAGTCATTCTCAACTTGGGTCCCTTTATTAACATGCAGGATACACTGTTTCCTGTTTTTGATCTGTGTTGGACTATTAGGTCCAGCAGACATAAGCAGTTGTTTTATTCTGGTATTAATGAATGACCTCATCCATGCCTATTCACTTTACAAAAGTTAAGATCATCGATTATCAGTATTAATTTGTATTATTATGGTACATAATTCTCTCTTAAAGTACTGCCACCATCATTATCTGGAGAAGCCAATGTAATAGAAAACTAGAACTACTTTGATATTACATTTAATGTGTAGTATGTTCACATTTTTATTTATGTAATTATAATTTATGGCTCCAACATGAATGCTATCATTAAAGTACATTGCTGTTCTTACTTCTCTTTCTTCTTGATCCTTGAAACATAGACTATATTCAGATATACCAAGGTCTACCTCATTCTTTCTTTTCCATTTCTCTCTTAGTATAACGGCAGAATCCTGATCATTTTTTTTTCATTCAGTGACTGTTTAACAATGCTCAGTATGAAAGACATGTGAAGTAACATGTCCTAGCTGCAGGCTCAGTGGTAGTAAGAAATGAATCGGAGGGATGAATGTGGAGAGGGCAGCCACGATGGGAATAAAGTGAAAGTTAAGATTAAGAATCAAATGGACATCAGAGATGAGAAGGTCATGTCGGCGATTAGAAACAGAACATCTGGAAGTGTTAAGGTTTCTGGTTTTCTGGAAAGAATTATATATTTAAAAGTGATTTTATGTATATCAAAACCAGTCAGAACATCTTAGTTATTTAAGATAAGCCAATACATGGCAAAAATGCTTGAGGAAAAGTAAATTAAAGTTGCCATTATATTGGACTTTCTAGAGTTACAAGTAAAAAAGATTACATTTTAAGTTGCTATGGATCTCTTTTTTATGAAACTGAAGTTAAGCTGTTGTTACAAAGGTTAATTTAATTGCTGCATATGTTCCCTGTTAAGGCTCTGTTAGAAGTCAGTTATGAACTGAGATAGCTATCATAAAAAGTACAGTACTGTAAATGATGTGTGTGGATATTTACCACTCAAAATAAGGAGTGGGCTTTATTCCAGTGGGCAATTAACACTTAGGGTTGTAAATTCAGTAATTTAATGGGCAGCTGACTTTCAGAAGCAGTTAAGAAGATTATATTGTTAAGCAACTTAGAACTCAAGGGCAGTCTTAGAGGTCAGGCTAGCAGAGCACTGGCAGCCTAATGTAATAGCTGAGGTGATGCATTTAAATGCTAAACAAACCAAAGTCATGTTGATAAGCAAAACACAGTTTACGGAGAGGTAGTAAAAATTGCCAAATTTTCACAGAATGCAGGACACAAGGCCATAATTAGTAGTAGCTAACAGTTTATTGCAGTATGGTACTACTGTGGCATTAACTGATGTTAAAGTAATAGCTAATTACACTAATCATCTGTGCTAACAGACTGAAAAAAAAACAAAACAATTGCAATAACTCAGTCTAAGGGCAGCCAGACCTAAGACTGTCAGACCATGATTATGGGTACTTATTTGTCAAAGGCAGTAAATGAGGCTTCAGAAATGGGCAGCTAGATGATAAAAGCAGAGAGTGGGGTAGTTAGCCCACAATAAAACTGCCAGTGGTTTTGTTACTGACTTTCTTGCCAGACACATGAGATCATAGCATTTATAGATATCTGCTGTAAAATTTAACTGGCAGCATGGTTCACTGGCAATCAAAAGCTGCATGTTACCCAAGCTATCCTATAGAATGCTGCTGATACAAGTGTATTTCTGATCGAAATGTTAATAGGAGCACATACTAATTTATTATTGTTTGTCTTTCAAACTTTTCAGGTCACTATTCCATGCATTTTGATGCCTTCCTTCACCACATGGGTGATGGACCTCCAGCACTTCCTGCTCGGACACTGCGCAAGGTGGTACCACCATTTCAGTTTGAATTTTATATGAAGCATGAAAACAATACACTGTGGATAAACTGTTTACTCTTCCCTCCACCAGCTTTTCCTTCTAACAGTTGCCTATTGTTATGTCACCTTAATAGATAACAGTCTTCTAAATGCATGTGTATTCTACTCTTCTAAAACAATGGCTTGCAGCACACTGTATTAATCAGCTCCAGCCTTTAAAGACCTGTGTACATGTATACAGTAGCAGCACATGCTAGGATTCAAATCTACACATCTGTAGGACCAGTCCACTTTATTTTGTTATTTGAAATTGTAACTTATCATTTCTGCAATAGAGGTGCAATTTCAGAGAATTTTAAAGTATGCGACAGGGGGCTAATGCTGGGATGGCTATGGATATGGCTGATGCATCTGTTTATCTGACAAGCTATTTCAGTTGGTAGAGCTTTTATTGTATTACTTTTGCCAAGAAATGATGGGAGATTAAACAGTGAACAGTTCTTGAATCTGATATAAGCAGTTGTCTCATGTACATAAAATTAATAACTGCATTCTACTTATGGGATGGATAGGACTGAAGGTTATGACATTTTGTACTTAGACATGGTTGCTGGGTCACTCATAGCTGCATAGATTTATTTTTATTTGTACAAAAGTAGTACTTATCAGTAGCTTTCCTTCATCTCTTGTCAGTTGCAAAGCACAGTGGAACTACTCACACCCAGGGTTGTAATACTTCATTCCATTTCACATTTCTTTTGAGTGGTAAACTGTCATAGGCTAGTTTTTCATTAACTAAATAAAATAACTGATGTTGGATTTGATTCTTTTTATATGTGTGCATTATGTTTTGGTGATGCTGACATCAAATACCGTCAATGTGATGTAGAAAAATAGCATGAAGGAGCTTCTGGAGATAAATACATCACTGCACTGAACCTAATTTAGCTACGAAAGCTGCATTGTGCCTACAAACTTCTTTGCAATTGTTCTTCTCACATAGCCCAAAAACATTCGGGTCTAAACTCCACCAAAGTAGTCAAATTACTAACCAGTCCAGAAAACAAATCTCCGTCGGGAATTTTACTAAAAACAAAAAAAAGTCTACAAGACAAGTTACCATCACATTTGAGATAGACCAACCACACCACTCAGCAATCGCTAGGTGGCAAATTTGTAAAATATGTATGAAAATCATGCTGGATAATGTTAACTCTGCCTATTAAATTTTGAAATAAGCATAGTCCCTTCAGCCCAAACAAGTGAAATCCCTCAATACTCCTAAATGGATCCAGTAAGACCATACTCCTTTTGAAGTCAGGAATCTAACATCTGAAAATACTTTTGATAATAAAAAGTTATGAAAAAGTCCTTCAATTCCAGGATGGACACTCTGCTTCCAAACTGCCTCTTGAATCTCCTATGAATATGATCCTCCCATTGTTTGGCCATTTACCTCCCTCTCTTAACTCAAACACTTCCTTACCCATTAACAAACATGTTGGGTTTGATCTGGTCGCCAGTACTTTCCATGGCATTTCTGACAAGTCATCGTTCCAAAAGAACCAAACTGTGGACTGCAAACATGTTTTAATTTGATTTAAAGCTATATTTGTGATGGTCAAGAGAAATGCTTAAGGTTAATAAACACAAGAAGTACATCCTCCCTTGTTACAACTTACTGTAACTCAATATTAGTAAATATCTAACAGATAAACTTTATTCAACCCACAGTAGGAAAAGAACTTAGCTGTGTAACATGTACAGTAAACTATAGTATATCAGGAAATGTATCTGTATCAGGTAATGACTTTTACAGGAGTTTTTTATTTATTTAATTTGTGATTTCCATAGTGCTGATGTGTTTTCAGTATAATTTTCAAGATGAAGCCATGATGTTTGCATGGAGGTTTATATGGTGTTATTGGTTTTACATTTTGCCTCTTCAATCCAATCACAGTGTACTATTTACTAGAAACATTTTATATATATATATATATATATATATATATATATATATATATATATATATATATGGGTCTACTTCAGAATGTCGACCATTCAGAATGCCGGCTTTCATATGGCCGACACCATATGATCGAAATTCTGAAAGACCGAAATCCTGAAATAGCACCATTTACCTACCTGTAAAACTGTGTTATGCAGGGAGGCAAGCCCCCCTACACCCCCCACACCCCCTGATACTTAAATATTCTCACTCTGAGATCGCACTACAGTGCAGGAAAGGGGAATCTCCCAGTCCCGCACTGCAGCGGGACCTACGCTATCATTTGTCAGCCTTTCAAATGTTCGCTCATATGGTGTCAGCCATATGAGTTTCGAATATTTGAATGTTCGATCAAATGAAGGGCTCCTCTATATATATATATATATATATATATATATATATATATATATATATATACATATGTATATATATATATATATATATATATATATATATATATATATATATATATATATATATATATATATATATATATATATATATATATATGTGTATATATATATATATATATATATATATATAGGGACAAAATCATTTTTCAGCCTCTCCTTTTGTAGAATATTATTGTGTATGAAGGGAAGTACATCAGGCCTATTTAAATTAATATATCCAGGCATGTTCTGACATCATAAATTAATTTAATAAGCTCTTGACCATTGTACAAACAAGCTGATGTCTTTGTCAACAAATATTGTTCTTAATATTATTATTCTTAATATTCTAGCCCACATCCACTAAAAAGGGTTCCCTGAAAAGATTTCCCTGAAACACTAGATCTTATGAGAGTCAAATACACACATTTATGCAGTGCGGAAAAGATGTTATGCAAATATACTTTAGCTTTGTGCAGGTAATGCACGTTTATAAGTAAATGTAAAAATTTTCATTTGAGAGGATGTTGAGTTGTACTTTAGCAGTCCACGTTAAGGAACAAAGTCAGACCACTGGTAGATCTTGTCAGGAAAAGTGAAGAAAACTCAACAGGAAGTCCATGAGTTAAATGACTAATATTGTTTTTAATGACGTAATTACATTTCCGGTTGTGTGTCTTATATTTCATTTCATTTTTTTTCTTCATCATGAAGAAGCAGAAGCTTTTTTGTTTGTGTAAACGCCTTTTCTTTAAAAAAAAAAAATAAAAATAAAATAAGTACACACACGTCTGTCTAGTCTCTTCCCTGTTCTCCTGCTGAGTTTGTTTTCATTTGTTTTCATTTTTTGTCAGGAAAAGTGGCATGTTGTACTTTCTCTTTTTCTCTTGGGGTGGGTTCTGGATTCTCAGCTGTACTGCTGATATCTTGCAATGTATGACAATGTTAGGGCCACATTAATTCATATATCAAGTCATACAGATGCATTAGATGGGAATGAGTATATTGATTTGTTGATTAAATGTGGTATAGGAGAGTTTAAGGAAGATAATAGGCCGTCCTTGTTAGAGTACCAAGAGCCACACAGACTTTGCCACAAGTAAGGCTACCGCTGCTTAAGTTGTAATAAAGTGCTAAGAGTAGACCTCAAAAAACCTAAGTCTGTTGAAAAAAAAAAAACCTAAGTCTGGAAGTTGGCTCAAAGGACTAAGGTTATAAGCTGTTGCCTAGCTACTTCTTGTGGTATCGGGATTGATTCCCTCAGACTTCATTTGCATACTGTATGACCTTGACTGTTTTGGGGCAAATGGGAATTTGTCCTAGGCCTATTAATAGTCTCTTGTACTGCATGCCTGTTAACATATGCACATTTGAAGATACATTTGGAGAACAAAAAATCTGTTGTGTTGGCTTTGTGTATGGACTTCCCATTACATTTTTTTTTTGAAAAAATATCTGACAGACTTTCTTAGCTACTGAAACTAATGAAGCAGAATAATCTTAATGTCACAAGTTATTTCAGAAAGTAGTCAGAATTATTGTATCTTTGTGGATTTAGAGAAAGCATATGACAGGGTACCTAGTGAGGAGTTGTGGTATTGTATGAGGAAATTGGGAGTGTCAGAGAAGTATGTAAGAGTGGTACAGGATATGTATTAGGGTAGTGTGACAGCAGTGAGGTCTGCGGTGGGAGTGACAGATGCGTTTAAGGTGGAGGTGGGATTACATCAAGGATCAGCTCTGAGCCCTTTCTTATTTGCAATGGTGATGGACAGGTTGACAGACGAGATCAGACAGGAGTCCCCGTGGACTGTGATGTTTGCAGATGATATTGTGATCTGTAGTGAGAGTAGGGAACAGGTGGAGGAGATGCTGGAGAGGTGGAGATATGCTCTAGAGAGAAGAGGAATGAAGGTCAGCAGGACTAAGACAGAATATATCTGTGTGAATGTGAGGGAGGATAGAGGAATGGTGAGAATGCAGGGAGTAGAGGTGGCGAAGGTGAATGAGTTTAAGTACTTAGGATCAACAGTTCAGAGTAATGCTGAGTGTGGAAGAGAGGTGAAGAAGAGAGTACAGGCAGGATGGAGTGGGTGGAAAAGAGTGTCAGGAGTGATTTGTGACAGACGAATACCAGTAAGAGTGAAAGGGAAGGTCTACAAGAGGGTAGTGAGACTAGCTATGTTATATGGGTTGGAGACAGTGGCATTGACAAAAAGGCAGGAGTCAGAGCTTGACATGGCAGAGTTGAAGATGTTAAGATTTGCACTGGGTGTGACGAGGATGGACAGGATTTGGAATAAGTATATTAGAGGGTCAGCCCAGGTTGGAAGGTTTGGAGACAAAGCCAGAGAGGCAAGATTACGTTGGTTTGGACATGTGCTGAGGAGGGATGCAGAGTATATTGGGAAAAAGATGCTAAGGATGAAGCTGCCAGGTAACAGGAAAAGAGGAAGGCCTAAGATAAGGTTTATGGATATGGTGAGAGAGGACATGCAAGTGGTTGGTGTGACAGAGCAAGATGCAGAGGACAGGAAGAAATGGAAACAGTTGATCTGCTATGGCAACCCCTAATGGGAGCAGCTGAAAGAAGAAGTTAGAATTAGTTTGTATCTGCAGTAATAGTGTCTTCATCATGTACATGTGTCAAAAGAAGTGTGCTACAGGGGATTGTGTTATTTTTTCTGCAAATACAAATAGTGATGAGCAAGTAGATTCACAAATACTGTGTACAAATATACTGCAGAATGCATTTTGCACTGTGTTTTTTGCACAGTCTTTTCATTAGCAGGAATCATTAAGGAGAATCATGACAATAATATGTTGCTATCCATACAGGAATACTGTGAACTCTGTATGGAAGGAAACAGCACACAGGAAATGTTTCACATTGTGCAAGCTGGTGGTAATGGCAGAGGGTACATAATGAAGAAGTGGGAGCAACCTGCCATATCACAGTTTAAAGAAAAGGAATGATGCACCATCCCCTGTAAGAATGTGGGACTACAAACCAACAAGGAGTATTGTGTTACACAACAGCTGAGCACTGGTTTCTCATTAGTCCATAACATATGGAAATAAGCAACCCTTACCAATCAACTTGATTTAGTTGTTACAAACCATAGAAAGGATTGAACTGAATAAGCATCTGCAATTAATTACCAGTATATCTTTTTTTTCCTCAAATAGTTTTTTATTTTCAATTAAAATAACATTAAAATGATATTTAAAAATATTATGTAAAATAACTATATAATATTTACAATAGCCTGACTTTCAATTATATACACTATATGTTATTAAATATAGAATTAACAGATCGGTTATCAGAGCTACAATATTGATTATTGCAGAGTGTCCAACAAAGATATAACTTTCTTCCATGGATTATTTACCAATGGCCTGGGATAGATTCGTAGTTCTTTGATTTTTATTTCCATCGGTCCAGTTGTCTTCAGTAAAGTGTAGAATTCTTCCAAAGTCAGGGGTGTATTTGAATTCCACCTTCTGGTTACACATTTCCTAGATATAGCAAGTATTGTCCATAACGAATACATATTTGTCTTATTCAGGTAGGGACCTTCATTTACATTTAGTATAAGCAGTGCTTTAGTTAAGGTAAAGGATTCATTAAATAAAGCTTGTAAAAAATGATTGATTCCATTCCAATATGATTTAATTTTACTGAGGTGGTGGTGCTGCGGTAGCATTGTCGCCTCACAGTAAGACATTGTCCTTTTCGATTCTCAGCTAGAGCGTCTTCTGTGTGGAGACATGTGTGAATGGGCGTACCTTCATTGAAGGTTGTGCGTCAGGGCTGGCAACTCGGCACGTAAAAATCTAATGCCAATCATTAATGGACCGGAGTTCCGCTGTGGCGACCCCTAACCGGGAAAAAGCCGAAAGGCACAACAACAAAATTCATAAAAAATATGAATCCAGTCTGCTTTATTTGACTTTTCACACCTCCAGCAAAAAACATTTGTAGTAGAACTGATCTTTTTAATTCTATCTGGTGTTAAAAATAAGAAGTTATGTACTCACCATAACGTTCCATCTGAGTAGGTAAACTTCATTTGTCAGCAACCTATGGGTTATCGGATCCATATCGGATCTGAGCCGGCAGTTTCCAACAGCTGAGATCCGAGCTGCAAGCTCCTCCCCCTACCCATAATCCCCTGCCATCCCTCTCTGACCTCAGATCGAGTTTGCCTAAAGCAACACCTGCAATATCAGAGAAGAGGATCACCTCTATAGACTAACCTGGATACAATCCGTCATGACACAGGAATACCATGAACATCCAAGTAGGTCAGGGGGACGGAGGGAGGGACAGTTGCTGACAAATGAAGTTTACCTACTCAGATGGAACATTATGGTGAGTACATAACTTCTTAATCTGAAGTAGTTAACTTAATTTGTGCATCAACCTATGGGACAGAGTCCCCAGCTACCTGAATCTTGGGAGGTCCTCATGGAAGGATGTTCCAGAGCACTGCGGAGCCAAAGGATGCTCTCCCTCTGGAGACAAAATCTAACTTATAGTGGTTTATAAAGGTATAAGATAAAGCCCACGTGGCTGCTGAGTAAATGTCATCCAAAGATACTCTAGAACGAAAAGCAGCGGAGGTAGAAATAGCCCGAGTAGAATGGGCATGGACTCCCTGAGGTGCAGGCCGGCCAGAACTCTCATAAGCCAGAAGAATACACTGGGAAATCGACCTGGACAATGTGACTTTCGAAACAGGTTTCCCCAGACTAGGTTTAGCAAAGGATACAAACAGCTGGTCTGATTCCCTATGACCAGCTGTCCTATGTAAATAGAATTGTCGTTGTCTGTGTACATCTAAGGAATTCAACTTGTACTCACCCTTATTCTGATAATTGGGAAAGAAGACTGGTAAATTAATCAACTGGTTGATGTTAGATTCGGACACAATTTTGGGCAGAAAGGAGGGATTGGTCCTGAGGGATACTCTACCTTTATGGAAGGTCAAGTATGGTGGCTTGGCGCAAAGGGCTTGAAGTTCTGAAACCCTTCTTGCCAAAGTAATGGCAACAAGAAAAGCTGTTTTCCAGGATAAGAACTTGAGATCCACCGAAGCTGCAGGCTCAAAGGGAGAAGTTGTTAAAGCCTGGAGTACCAGCGCTAAATCCCAAGGAGGGACTACATCCTTCACTGGGGGTCTTAGTAAGAAGGTGCCTTTTAAGAAGGCCTTACACAATCTGGACGAGGTCAAAGGACCCAGATCACATCCAACATGGTAATGAGAGATAGCTGCCAATTGTACTTTGACTGTGGAGGAACTAGCACCTTGGTCAAATAACCCTGATAGAAAGACTAATATTGCTGGCAACGGAGCTGTAAAGGGGTCTAAATTCTGATGCTCTGCCCAGATAGAAAAACATTTCCATTTGCTATTATAAACCCTTCTAGTAGACGGCTTGTGAGCAGCTACTAGGATGGCTTTGACCGGGGAAGAGATACCGGGAGTCCTAGCTAACAGTGGAAATGGATCAACCAAACCGTGAGCTTGAGGTTGTACAGGTTCGGGGCCGGCAGGCCCAATGGGTGAGAGATCAGATCCGGAATGGGATCTAGAATCCAGGGAGGATTCACCAGATGAGACCATAGATATGGGAACCAAGCCTGACGAGGCCAGAATGGGGCAATGAGGATTATTCTGCTCCCTAACCGTCTGGCTTTCTGCAGAAACTTCAGCATCAGGGGAAGTGGAGGGTTAGCATAAAGTAGACCGGGTGGCCAAACATGCACCAGATCGTCTCTTGGAGATTCCCCAGGTGGGGGAATTAGAGCGAAGTAGTGGTTGCACTTTGTGTTTGAGGGAGAGGCGAAAAGATCGCAACAAGGTTGACCCCATTTGGAGAAAATCTGCTTCGCTACTTTAACATTCAGAGACCACTCATACGGCAAGAGGATGGTGCGACTCAATCTGTCCGCTAGGATGTTGGACCGTCCTGGAATGTGCGTCGCTATGAGAAAATGGTTGGTGGAAATCGCCCATTCCCACACTCTCATGGCCTCTCGACAAAGTGGATAGGACCTGGTTCCCCCTTGTTTGTTGATATACCAGACGACCGACATGTTGTCCGTCTGGATCGCAATTGTCCCGACGGGAAGAAGGCTCTGAAGTGCTTGCAACGCTAACAGCACTGCCCTCATCTCTAGGACATTGATATGCAGTGAGGTCTCCACATGGTTCCACGTGCCTTGGACGGTCCTGCCCAAACAATGAACCCCCACCCGAGGCGAGAGGCGTCCGTGGTCACTGTGGCTAAGGGAGGGGACATAGAAAAGGGGCGCCTCTTCTGGAGGCCTGGAGACTGGAGCCACCACAAGAGGATGCTCCTGCAAACCCTGCTGAGAGGAACAGGATGGCTCAGGGGGTAATGTAGGAAGGACCATTGGACTTGGAGGGTCCATTGCAGGATTCTCATGTTTAGGCGCGCCATGGGAAAAAGGTTGATGGTTGCCGCCATCGAGCCTAAGGCCCTCAGGACCAATTCCGCCGGAGGGGCTGGGCAATGAAGAATGGCCTGCACATGAAGTTTTAGAGATTGCAGTCGGTCCGGAGTCAAGAAGGCTATAAGCTGATTTGTGTTCAACCTGGCTCCGATGAAATCTATGACCCGAGTCGGAAGAAGGGAAGGTTTTCCCACATTGATCGTGATCCCCAACCGGGGAGCTAGGTGAAGAAAATAATTCCTGGCCGTGCAGAGTAGATGCCTTGTGGGGGCGGTTAGGAGCCAGTCATCCAGGTATGGAAAGACCTGAATTCCCTGGAGTCTCAGGTGGGCCGCTACCACAGTTAACACCTTGGTGAACACCCTAGGGGCTGTGGTGAGACCAAAGGGGAGGACCCTGAATTGGTAATGGCTGGCTCCTAGCCTGAAGCGGAGAAACCTCCTGGATCGTCTGTCCATCAAAACATGGTAGTACGCATCCTTGAGGTCTATGGACCACATCCAGTTGTTCTCCTGCAAGAGGGGGAGAATGGATTGAAGGGTGACCATCCGGAACTTTTCTTTGGTTACCGCTAGGTTCAAGAGAGAAAGGTCGAGGATTGGTCTTAAGTCCCCCGTCTTTTTTGGCACCAAGAAGAACCTGGAGTAAAAGCCTGATCCGTACTGGTCTAGGGGAAAGTGCTGGATCGCTCCCTTTTCTAGCAGCTGCTGAATTTCTGTGGCTGCGGCCTCCCTCTGATCAGGTGGAACATCGGGGAGGGATCTGGGTCTGAGAGGGGGATGGAGAAATGGAATCTTGTACCCTCTGGATATAATCCGAAGCGGTCTGTTGTGATGGACTCCCAAGCTGCTACCTGCCTCAAGAAATGTCCCCCGACTGTCTCCAGAGTGGAGCAGTCAGGTAACCCCTCAGGGTTGCTGCGTGGGCCGATCAGAGAAAGGTTCTCTGGACCCAAAGTTTTTCGGGCCCCCTCTGCCTCTAGGGTGGCATCCACCCTGTCCTCCTCTGCCCCTGAAGGACAGGGGGGTCCTGAGCGAAATGGGACTTCTGAGACTTCCAGAACCACATCTTCTTCTGCCCCTTTTGGTTCTTGGAGAAGGACCTCTGGGGAGCAGAGAAGCGGACTCCAACAGCAGACAGCGTCTTACCATCTTTCTCACTCTGGACCAAGGTTTCATGTACGGTCTTGCCAAAGAGGGCAGAACCATCAAACGGGGCATTAGCGAATGACACCTTAAAGGGTTCCATGAAATCACAGTGGCGGAGCCACACCTGTCGCCTTACGGTGATGCCCGCTCCACTAGCTCTAGCAGCTCCCTCCATAGCATGGGATAGTAGCCGCATAGAGGTATTGGAAATAGACCTGAGAGTGGCCATTCGGGTAGAGTAACCTTGTTTGTCCTCCGCCGACATGGACTTTGGGGGTGACCCAGCGTACTCTTTGATAAGGTCCCGCTGGAGTCGTATTACATGTGCCATATAGTTCAGCGACCTTACCGAGAAGGTGGCTGAAGCAAACACCCGCTTCCCCAAGCGGCCCATCACCCGAGACTCCTTGTCAGGAGGATGGACCGAGGGACTCTCCTGGGCTAGTTCCCTTTTAGTGGCAGCCGCCACCAACATGGCATCTATGGGGGACCCCTTATTCCAATGTGACCTGTCCGAGGGGGGGCTAAGAATTCTGTCCGGCCTCTTGGGAACGGGCTACACAGTGTCCAGCTCCTTCCATGCCCTGGTAGTGATCAGGTCTACCAGGGGATCGGCTGGAGGGGATACCCAAGAGGTAGATGGGCCTGCTTCAAATGCCTCCAGAAACATGGACTCATCCAAGGTAGGCTTTGGGGCAGACCCCCCCCCAAATCCTGGGCATCTCCATGATGTCTCCAAATGAGACGTCTTCGGTGGGGGTAATCTTGGGGAGCCTTCCCCTTCCTCCAAGTCCGTGCCCTCTGTCAAGGACTCAGGGGAGTCCAAGTGCCTCCTTTTGCACTTGTGTTTGTGAGGGACTTCCTCGGGGGGGGGCTGTCCAAGGAGGTCTCACCAACCACATCCTGTTCCAACAAAGGAACAATCTGTGATGTAAGAGCAGGCTGTCC
Organism: Protopterus annectens; assembly: GCF_019279795.1. NCBI lineage: Eukaryota > Metazoa > Chordata > Ceratodontiformes > Protopteridae > Protopterus > Protopterus annectens. Next base: position 1,401,497,452 of record NC_056739.1, on the reverse strand, counting down.
CTGGGGCCGGGTGACGGAAGTCGGGCCCATCTGAGAGGGAGTGCAGGGTGGAGCCATAGCTAGGGCCGAGGGCCTGGAGTCCCACGACAGAACCCTCTCCACCATGTCGAAGGCCAAAGGAGAGCTGGTCTCCCTAGGATTCAAGAGCAGACCCTCCCTCGGATCGGAAGTGCGGATTGGAGCCGGCGCTGAGGTGATCGGATCCGAAGGGGCAGCATGCTCTGACCTGGACAGAGCCAAAGGCATGCTAACCGTCTTGGATCCGAAGCTTAGCTCTCAGCTCCGAGAGCTCGGATCCGCAGAAAAAGGACCCAACAGACTCGAGGGTGCCATCGGCGCTGAAGCACTCGACTCTATCGGTGCCGACAGTCTCCCGGCTCCAACGCTAGTCGGCTCCGAAGACCCCGAACCCAGAAAGCGGGTTGGGGAAGGAGCAATCAGGACAAAACATGGGGTCGAGCTCCCCCCCAGAGGGGGGGGGAGGCAGGAGCACTCCCATCTGCAGCTGGGCCTGGAGGAACCTTTGCATCATCCAGTCCAAGTCTGCATCGGTTAAACTTCTTGTGGACCTAGAGGAGGCCACCGAGGCGGGATGGGAGTGCCACCTTGATGACCTCGAAGGTGACCAGGCCTCCTCCTCCTCCGGCCCCGGCGAGAAGCAGGGTGAACGGAGCCGGGAAGGAGAAGGCTCGGAGGTCTCAGGGGGAGAAGCCCGCTTGGCTGGCGGAGCCGATGCAGAGGTTTCGGCCCGCCACTTGTGATGCTTCTCTCTGCGCTTTTCTCTTCTGGCTTCCCTATCATCTTGGCCAAAGGTGGGAGGTTGAGTCCCGGCCAAGGGAAGGGAAGTAGCAGAAGGCGCTGCCGCAGCCGCAGCAGAAGTCACGGGGAGACCGGAGGTGAGTCCGGGGGCAGAAGTCCCACCAGAATTAGCTTCGACCTCCCGTCCTTGAGAGCCCTGGGTTTGAACGCTGCACAAATAGTGCAGCTGGATGACAGGTGTTCAACCCCAAGGCATAAAACGCACCGAGTGTGGCCATCCGCTGGGGAGAGCTTATAGCCACACTCAGTACATTTAGAAAAAAATGTTTTGGGGGCCTCTGCCATGGTAAACTAAAACACACTCACTAGGCCCCAAAACCATACACACCCTAATGCTCTCACAAAAAAGGGGGGGTGAGGTAATACAAAAAAGGGGATCTAACGACTACTTTAAGGTAACTATCCTAAAAAACACACTCAACAACTTCACACACAAACTTTAGCTAAATCAAAAAAAAGAAAGATTTTTCTCACAGAAAAATGCTCTCTAAGGCCTGGAAGCTTGAGATCAAGCTGCTGGTGTAACCACGGCAAACTAGATCTGAGGTCAGAGAGGGATGGCAGGGAATTATGGGTAGGGCGGAGGAGCTTGGAGCTCAGATCTCAGCTGTTGGAAACTGCCGGCTCGGATCCAAATGGATCCGATAACCCATAGGTTGATGCACAAATTAAGTTAACTACTTCAGATTGTTCTATGTATGTATTTCCACTTAAATATTTTCCAGTACTGTGTATTAGAGGTGTAATTAACTCATAGTAAGATGTTAGTTTTAATTTCTTCTGTTAACTGCAATGACTGACCTTTTGTTAAGAACTGCCAGTATGATGGTTTGGGAATTGTTTCATATGTTATTAACTCTTTATATAGATTTGAAATGGAATTTTTCTTTTCACAACTATTATATATAAATTCATACAGAAAACCTATTAGATTTGGAATATCTTTAAATGAGGAATTATTAATTAATCTGCATAAATCTTGAGTGTACATTAGAATGCTTTGTAAGGTTAACCAGTCCTGTGTTGGAATATTGTAAGCAGTTTTTATCATATGTATATCTAAAATATTTAATTTATTTACACATTGAAACCAGCATAAGAATCCATTTTGTTCCCAGGAGGTTATTGTTTCCCTATATATTTTGTGAGGAAAGTTCTTAGTGATGGTAAATGGGGTTAAAAGATCAAACAAAAGTTTTAGATCTGTGTTTGCATTGATAAGTTTCCTAAAGGAATTGATGTAATGATTAATCAGTGTTGTTTTAGAAGGTTTTGTTATATTATATTGTATACTTATGCATACTATGTACCATGGTTTCTTTGATTTGTCTACTATTAAAATTTTTTTTAACAGATTAAATTAATTTGTTAATATAGCCGTTATTAATTCTTTCCAGTTGGCAAAATAATTTGGGTTTATCCAGTCTATTGTAGTTTTAAGTACATATGTTTTTATATATGTTTCTATTTCTGGGAAGTTCAATCCTCCGTATTTCCAGGGTCTAATGTTATGAGTTAGAGCTACTCTGTTCTTTTTGGGATACCATAAAGATTTTATTAAACATGAGTTTATTTCTTTAAGAATGCATCTTTCAGGAATTAACTGTATTGCTAATGCTACATATCGTATTTTTGGCAATAAGACCATTTTTATTAATTGCAATCTGTCTTCAAAAGTTAATATAATTTTGTTCCACTTTTCTATATATATTTTTCTTGTTTCAATAATGTTTTTATAATTTATTAATATGGTTTTGTTTATATTTTTGCATAGCACTATTCCTAAATAATTTAGCGTATGCTCTTGTTTTCCTATGATGGATTTATCTGTAACTTGTAGTTCTTTTTTCTTATTTAAAAATAGAAATTTTGATTTTGATCTATTAAAGTGTAGACCTGAAATCTTATAAAATTTATCCATTACTTGTTCTAGCTCTCCTAATGACTCTCTGGAATTTGATAGTGTTAATAAAATATCATCAGCAAAAAGCATTATTTTAGATATGTACTCATCATAGACTTCTATTCCTTTTATTCTTGGATTATTGCATATTATTTCTGCACGTATTTCTATAGCCAAAGCAAATAAAATAGGAGAACGAGGCATCCTTATTTAGTACCTTTCATTATATGGATAGATTCTGAGGTGAAAGGACCTAATTTAATGTAGGCTAAGTTATTAATATATATGCTTTTTAGTAATAAGATGAAGGGAGGAGGAAATTCAAATAATGATAAAGTTTTAAATAGATATTCCCAGTTGAGGGAATCAAAGGCTTTTTCTATGTCTAATCCGATTACAAGTGTTTCTCTATCTTCTTTATTCACATAATCTATAAGAGTAAATATCCTTTTAATATTATCATGTGTGTGCCTGTTATATAAAAATCTGGTTTGATCATTATTAATTGTCTTTGAAAGTGGGATTTTCGTTCTGTTAGCTAGGATTGACATGAATATTTTGTAATCATTATTCAGTAATGATATAGGTCTGTATGAGGTGCAAAGGTCTGATGGTTTATTATCTTTTAGAATTGGTGTTATGAGAGAACATTTCCATGAAGGTGGTATTTTTGCTTCTGACTGGACTTCTAGCAAAGTTTTATGAAAAAGGGAGATTACTGTTGAAGGGAAGAGTTTGTAAATTTCCATAATTATGCCATCTATCCCTGGAGCTTTGTTAAATTTACTTTCTTTTATCTTGTCAACAATTTCTTTGGAGGATATAGGTTTTTGTAGGTCTAGTTTTAAGTTTTCGGGAATTTTTTTTATATTGATAAGGTTTCTATCTAAGTTTATTTGGTTGGTATCTAAATCTTCTTTTTTTGAAGTGTTCCATATAATGGAACCAAAATGCTTCAAGGATGTCTCCTATATCTGATACTTTTTCCCCTTTCTTTTCATGATATATACTACTAATGTTATTTGCTTTAGATTGTATTTTAATTCTTGTAGATAAGTTATGTAGATATTGAGGGAGGTGGATAATGAGATTATTTTTAATTTTTTCTAAGGCTAGACAAGTTTTGTGTGTTAGAATGTCATTATATTTTTTATTTAATTCCTCTATTTCTTTTTTGACTTCTGGACAATTCTGATTTTTTTTTTTAGATTTTGCTGTCAAGAGTCTGTTTTGCAAGTCTAATGCTTCAGATTCCCACTCTCTGGCTTTGTTTTTGTACCAACTAAGGGTCTAACCAAATAAATATGCTTTTAATGAGTCCCAAACCATGACTCTACTGATTTCTGTTGTATTATTAATTTCAAGAAATAATTGTAGTTCTGACAACATCCAGGGTCTTAATTCTTTCATTTTCATGATATATGATGGAATTCTAGTTGGGAGGATTAAAGGTTTAAACTCTATTTGGAGCTTCATTATCAGAGAGTCATGATCTGAGAAGGGGCATGGAACTACTGAGAAGTTGAGGATTTTTGTTTGTAAATCTTGAACTACAAATAATTTGTCTATTCTGGTTTGTGTTCCAAATCTCTGGTCTTTATGGGAAATTAAGGATTTATCATCTTTTACTTTAAATGTGTCTATTAAATGAAATGAATCAATCCATCTTTTTAAGGATTTTGAAATAGTTGCTATGCAAAAAGACTTCTTGGTGGTTTCAGAAGCTTCTAAGGTACAAGTAAAGTCTCCTCCCAGTATAAGATTTCCTTTATAATTGTTGGAAATAAAATCTAGGTGTTTTTAACCATTCCTGCTGCAATTCCTGGGAACCAATATAGATTAGCTAAGGTCCATATTCTGTCATTAAATTTAATTATAACAAATGCTAGTAGACCTTCTTTGTCTTCATATTTATAAATAACTTTTGGAGTGATTATGTTTCTCTTCTAGAGAATTGTTGCTCCTTTTGTCTTTGTTCTATAGGAGGATTGAGCTAAGACTGCATAGTCCTTAGGGTTCCAAATAAAGCTATTATTAGTCTTAAAATGTGTTTCCTGGAGAAATACTACTTGTGCCTTATTTAGATTTAAATATTTTAGTAAGTTTGAACTTTTATTTGCATTATTTAAGCCATTAGTATTTAATGATAAGAATGTTAAATCCGTTTCAAGTTATTGTTGGAAGAAACTGTTTGCTTCTTTTTTTTTATTTTGATTATAGTAGTTATACCATATTCTCTGATAACATTATAGGTTCATAGGTCAGTACTAGGCTAACTGCCCTTGTGAGCCATTTTAAGCCTAGCCAATTATCCCTTGTGAGATTCAAACTCTACACCTTGTGTTTACAAGGCAAACACCTTAACCATTAGGCCACCCTCCCTTATTTTTATGTGTGTAAACCTGGGAGTGTAATTTAATGTTCTTTCTTCTTTAAATGCAAGTAGGGTAAAATTCTGGTCAGGCTTTAAAAAAGTACTTCTATAAAACATTAATTCTAAAGTATCAAATACAAGTAAATATGAATTTCCCATTAAACATGGAATGAAAGTCATTCCTAATCCAATAGATAAAGATAGATTTACTGGATTATCACTCATACCTTTAACCAACCATATCAACTGAGCTCCATGTGTTAAATTACTATATGGAGAATTTTCTTAAAAGAGATATGAAATTCTATATTATTCTATTATTGTTCTATAGTATTTTATATATCAGGATGGAATGTTAGTGTAAACAATTATTAAGTTGACTTAGAAAATATTGAGTATTTAGTTACCCTTAAGAGATCCCAAGTATGTCAGATATGTCATTTTGGATAAATTAAATGCAACAGAGGAGCATACACTAAATAAGCCAACAACAAATAGATTATTACTAAAATAATTTAACTAAAAGGACTCTACAGGAGACAATGAGTGATTACCAATGAAATATGAATTTACTGTAGGTGTACTGTCTTCCTTTACTTTCCCAGTCTTCAGCTCACCAACTTCAACTTACACTTATGAAAAGACATGGCTTATCAGTGGTATCCTGACTCTGAGTAGAGGCACCCTACATTCTAGTGTGCAGTGCTTTTACATATTTATAGATTTACAAAGCAGAGTCTAAGAATGAACTATGATCACCCTGGCAATTCCCATCCTGCATAGGGCACCTCCTGCTTCCAGTATGGGTAATCACATCAGGTCTAGAATGAATGTGAAGGTACCCATATGGTAATCAAGACTTACCTTAGCTAAGTATTAATCAAGTAGCATTTAGAGCATCTTAAAGAGTTGTCGGGGAAGTTAGAATACTCTTTAAGCCTCTCCTCCCTTGACCAGAAACAGAGATTTTCCTTCCCTTTCTCTCTCTTTTTTTAAATCAGTACTAATAAACGAAATTCAGCAAACATAGGTAAACAGAAATAACATTCAGTAGTCCATCTTGTACATGACTCGCAATCCATTAAACAAGTCAGTGACTAACATCACTATAGTAAACATTATAAAGACAAATTAGAAATAATTTCCTAGCTCTTTATATTTTCTGATAAAGCAAAAAGTTAACAATAAGCTATTTTAACTAAAAGTATAAAGCATTTCAGTTTTTCCTTGCATGTATACATTTTTACTTATATTGTAGTGTCAATAGCTGTCTTTGAAATCTGTACAATACTTTATTCTTCAGATCATTCCTTTTTCAATTCAGGTTTTTGTCAAAACAGCAACAACATTTCAAGGGCACAATTAATATTTAGACTGATGTTTCAAATAAATAACTTGTCAGTTGCCAATTGAGATAGTTTAGAACGTATGGTTAGTGCAAATATAGCATGTTGCAAAAATAATATGTATTTTTTCGTGTGCTCTAGAGCCTGTCATATGCAAGTGACATATATAATGTAGCATATATAGAGCAGATAGCTTATAGATTCAGATTGTTAAAGTAAGTTATGCTTATTAATCTGGCAGTTTCATTTAAATTCACAAGTAATTTGGGGACATTACAGTTGAGTGTCCAGGAATGTGTAGTCCAATGTGAGTAACTGAGTCCACTTTTCCTCATAAACATATGTCACAATTCATTAAACTAAGCAGAGTCTAACATCTGTCTAATAATCATTATAAAGACAAAGAATAGTAATTTCCTAGCTCTTCAAACTTTCTGATATCGCAAAATGTTGACAGTAAGCTATTTTAACTGGAGGACTAAAACATTTCAATACTTCCTTGTGAATATATATTTTTACTTTTACTGTAGTGTCAAGAACTGTCTTTGAAATCTATGCATTACTTCACTTCTTTCAAGTCATTCATTTTACAGTTCAGATTATATTTTGTCAAAATGTCAGTAGCATTTCAAGGGCACATTTAATATTTAAACTGATATTTTAAATGAATAGCCATCAGTTACCAATTGAGTTTGTACAGAGTGTGAGGTAACTGCAAAGATAACATGTTGCAAAAAGTAATATGTATCTTTTCATATACTCTAGAGAGTGACAATTTCAAGTAACATATAAAATGAAACTTTTACAGTGCAAACAGCTTGTGAAATCAGCATGTTAAACTGAGTAATACTTTTTAATCAAGCAGCTTCATTTAAGTGCACATGTAGTTTGGGAACATTTCAGTTGTGTTTCCAGGAATATGTAATCCTAAGAGGATAAATCATAGAATATTTACAAATAGTCCTATTATGTATTTATTTTACCTTGCTTAGGTTGTTTTTCATTTTAATAACTAAACATTACTTTTCCTTATTATTTGTTATCTGTGAGGCTAAATGCATTTCGCAGGTTCACAGTGTCCTTAGAAACTGTAGCAATTGTTTACTGTTGCTATGGCAATGCAAATAGAATGTGAAGAAAGCTTCACTTCTCTTAACCAACAGTACATTTTTCCCTTCTTTTTTTATGTATTTGTTAATACTGTTGTTTGTCTTTCGGCTTTTCCCGGTTAGGGATCGCCACAGTGGAACTCCGGTCCGCTAATGATTGGCAGTTAGTTTTTATGGTGTTGAGTTACCAGCCCAATGCCCAACCTTCAACGAAGGCATGCCCATTCAATGCATGTCTTTCGAATACCCACTCAACCGCGGGGAGGACATGTAGACTGCACATAGAAGGCACTCCCAACCCAAGCCGAGAATCGAACGGGAGAACCTCTTGCTGTGAGGCAACAACGCTACCACTGCACCACAGCAGAAGTATGTATTTGTTAATACTAAAAGGAAATAATTCAAAGGACATATGTATATGAATGGAACATTTCAGAGTTAATCACGAACATGTCCCCAATCCCAATAATCATAACAGTGACCATCATTATTCTAATAAATATTGTAATAACAATTAAGTTCACTATTCCAATTAGTCTACCTTAAAACTAGATTATTTTAGCCTATTATGTATCTATGTATAGATAGAGTGTTATTAAATATATACAGACTATATTAGTATAGTAAATAAGAGAGAATTTAGAAAGGGAAACAAGATGCAGTTAAAATAAAGAGAAAAAAAAGAAAAGAGAAAATTAAGAGAAAATACACATATACTATGTGTATGTTGATTTACAGTATAAATATTTTATGTACTATATAACCCCCCTGAAAGAAAAGTACAGTTTTATATACCTGAGGTAATGTGAAAACTCTCATGTGTCATCTATTCTCAAAAAAACATAGATAAAGATTCTAGTAGTTAGTTACTTTTGTTTTAAAATTCCAAGCAGTAAAATTGGTTCTTTAAAGTAATGTTAAAACAATTCATATCATAGTAGATGCTTTGAGAGATTTGGCTGTAACAGTATCAGTCTTTTGCTTCTTCTTTTTGACATCTGTCCAGACATTTGTTTCTTTTGTTCTCTTGAGAGAAGGTGACATCCAATCCATATCTTCTGGTAAAGTAATCACATTATTAGTTTTACTAAATGAAGAGGCTTCCTCTTAAGTCAATACAAGTCCTCATCTTGTTGGCATACAGTATTCCTATCTTAGCTGGATATGCAAGTTGTGCCTTGATGTTATTTTGTTTCAGAAACTTTATCATTGGCCACACTTTTTTCCTTTGTTCCATTATTCTAGATGAATATTCGTCGTTTATATTTTAGAGGTGCCTTCCTCCAAGCAGATCTTGAAATCAGTTCCTTGACCAAGTATGAAAGAAATTTGATAATTATTGACCTAGGAGGAGAGTTTGAGTTAGTGGCAGGTTTGCCAAGAGCTCTGTGTGCCCTTTTAATGCCAAAGGAAAGTCTTTCTTTTAAATTTAAAAAGTCAGGGATCCAGCTTGATGAAAAGGAAATAATATCCTCACCTTCTGTGTTTTCAGGTAATCCGAAAATTCTGATGTTATTTCTCCTCTCCCTATTTTCCAAGTCATCTACTTTATTAACCAGCCAAGTGTTTTGTTTAAGAAGCAGTTCTTTCTGTGTTTCCACTTCCTTAAGTCTGCTTTCTAAGTCATTTAGAGAAACCTCTATTCCTGTTATCCTTGTCTGGTGTTGTAGCATTTCCTTGAGGGTGTCAGCCTGTTTTTGATTGTTTGTTTTAAGATTTACTAGGGTCTCTTTAAAATCATCCATCTTCAAAGACAACTCCTGCAGGGTAGATGCCAACAACTCCTGCAGGCTAGATGCCATCTGTTGTAGTTCCTTCTTTAAAGCAGCATCCTGATGAGAATTCTTAGAGTTGCTCATTTTAATAAGTGAATATATCTCCAAGCTTTTTGACAGGAAATTATTTGTAAAACTTCACCAAAGTTTCTAATTATGTAAATTAGTCCTTTATCTATAAGATTTTATACTATGAAGAAAAAAAAAAGAATATTTTCCCTGTCATATTTAACTAGTTATATGGAGCTCTAAAATACTGCTGCTTTCAGTTAGCCATTCAGGCTCCACCCCCTACCAGTACATCTTGACTAAAAGCCCTCTTTCACTCTTTGTACTGACAGAAGTATGAATTTACACTCTCAGCTATACCTGCTGTGTGTTATAATGGTAATAAAGCACTACACTGGATTTAACACCTAGTTTTATATGGCATAGATGTTCTATAGGCAACTTGCACAATGTGAAACATTTTCCGTGTACCATTTCCTTCCGTACAGAGTCCACAGTCTTCCTGTATTTTTGGTTTATTGGCAATGCCTGCAGAACATAGTTGAGTTTCATATCATTACTTATAAAGGATCTGGTTTTGTGTAACCATATTTTGGTGAGGGCTTCTTGATGTCAGGGTGTTGTGTATTGCCAGTGTGTAGTTGTTATGTGTGCTGCTCTGTGTGCAGCATATAGAATCAGCTTATTTTTATTAATATGAAATGCGTTTACCTCTCTTCAAAAACTGATATTGGTATCAGCAATATTATGTATTGGAACACATCAGATGAGATAACTGAGTGTTTGGAGTCTATATGAAGGTGCAGTTAGTTCACACTAGTACCTCCCATCATTCGTGTTCCTACATATACCCCTTGCTCAGGAAGTTTTTTCTTTGTGAATCATGTTCAAAGCCTCACAACCTTAGCTGAGTCTCTACTCCATGCCTGGATTGTTCCAGGTATATGACTGAGCATTAGAAACTATTTCACAGTTCTGAAGGACTTGTGCATTGCATTGGTCTCCAGTGTGTGTTTATGTGTAAATGAGTCCTACACACTTGTGCATCATGCTTGTGAATGCTGTTCATCAATTTTAATTGGTTCTACTATGAAATGTTGACTACCTGAAAGTTGCCTGAAATCCAAAAGGGTAAAAATTCCTTTTTTCTTATTTTATTTTTTGCAGGGGGAAGCCCCCTGCATCCCCTGTACCCCTGCCTAGTGTGGGGAACAAGCCCCTCAACCCCCCTCAAACTAATACATGCCAACTCTATGGTTGCAAAAACTTGAAAGAAGAAATCTCTGTAATGCAGTGACATCACTGGCACACTACTAAAAATTACACCAGCAATGATTTCCTATGGAAAAAAGGGAACAGCGTTATGCCATTCGTCTTTTTTTTCTGCTGACTACTGGCGCTCGAGCAAATTCATCTCAAACATGTTTAGGGAAGCCAATTTTAATTTGGATTTAAATAAAATGAGCTTAAATACTGTCCACTGGTCATCTGCCAGCTTTTATGATTCAACAAAAGGAAATTGTCATATCACAGTTATAAAGGTTATCTGTCTCAAGAAAGGACACAGCTAAATGTTTATGCATTTAATGATGGTGTAGGACTTGCATCTATTTCTTTCTGTGTCTGTGTGTCTGTGTATACATGTACAGACACACAGACACACAGACATATATATATATATATATATATATATATATATATATATATATATATATATATATATATAGGTTTACCATCAAATGGTTGACAGTAACTTGCTCAACAGCCACCTCCTCGACCATGGTAGGAGCGACTGTCGGAATGTTGACGTTCATTTGTACGTCAATTTAAAAAGGACGTACACGGGCAGGGAGTTTCAGTATTTATTTCAATGGGAGATTTCCACCTTAAGGTTGACAGAATTTGTAGACGTTGCTGCGTCGATCATACAATCTGCTTCATATTAATGAGTCGATGTTATTTGTCACAGAAATCACCATTCGTGGATGTGATTTTCGTCCTTTTGATAGTAAACCATATATATATATATATATATATATATATATATATATATATATGTATGTATACATACACATGCATATATAGATAGATATAAAGTAACTATAAAACTATTTAAAAAAAACACAGACAGTAGCATTTTTAGTAGAAGACTGTTCACAATTTTTAAGTAAAAGAAATAAGTAGTTTCTCCAAATAGTGAATATTTAGCTTCATGCACTCACATTTCTATTCTGAAGATCATGAATGTACTTTTTTTCTGAAATCAGTGCTTTATGTGGACCCTACACACACTTATACCATATCCTCTACCAAAATATAATCATATCAACCCATTCCATCAACTTGTACAATTTATACACAGTGGTATGAACTTGGACCTCAAATTAGTCTTTATTCTCTTAGGCTTACTGATACTCATCATAAAGCCTGACATGTTTATGGGTATACACCTTATTAAATTAATAAACTAAGTCTGTTCAAAGACTCCCTTTTACTAAGGGTCTAGCACATAAAGACTTTCTGTTATGAAAAGTCAAGTTATCCACTTTCTGACCTCTGCTCTGATGTTTAAAGGCCAATGCTATGATTTTTAATGTTCAGATTTTGAGATATATGCATCATATAGTGCCATTACTCAGAGAAAAGACAAACACTTGGTCTTTGAAAAAGAAAACTAAGTATTTGCAGTCTTTCTTATTTGTTAAATTAAAAAAAAAACATGAGATTCAACACATTGGGATAAGATATACCCTCCTCATAGATTCGACAAATGTGTTCATTTAGACATCCCGCACTGAAAATATACTTAGTTATAATGTCTTAATAACATGTTCTACTAATTTTTTAATTGTTTGGCTTTTTTTTTACAAAGCAGATGATTGTTTTTATGCATGTAAAATATAGACAGTGTTCAAAGGCAGAATAACAGATCAGTCATGCTATGAAGGAAAAAGATTCAATGAATCCCTTAGATATGTTGCATTTAATATAAATCTGTGTTTCAGGTTATAGATATAGTGCACAAAAATGCAAGAAGAGTTTTTGTAGAGAACAATTTTCTCATTAGAGACATTAGATAGCAAAGTAGTTTGAGTCATTTGAAATAATGGAACCCGCTAGCGCGAGTCCTGAAATACAGAGACTGAATGGCTGAAAGATTGGACTTACCTAAGTCTAAGACGCCATTTTTTGGAATATTTCCTTTTTTACGAGGTATAGCAATCGTGAAGTTGGTGTGTATAAGTTCAGGGGTGTGGGGTGCTTCGTCCCCACATGGGTGGGTCCGAGGGGGCTTCCCCCCTGCAAAAAGAAGTTTAAAGGATAAGAGCAATTTTCAAAATTCGATATTCTACTGTGTTTTTGATATTTTTTTCAGCTTGCCAGCACTCAGCATTTCAAGTGTTGACATTTCAATAGGGAGCCGATATGGATGGTGTTTTGAATGAACATTTTTCAGCTAAATATAAGTTAAAATGCTATAAATGTTTTTAGTAGGTAAATAATAGCTGTAACTCTATACAGACTAGTATTTATGATGCTCAGATCCCTGTCTGATGAAACTCTGATAACAGAGTGAAAGCTTACATTTTGAATTTGCTGTTTCAGTGTGCCTCTTCCTTTGCATTTATTTTTACAAATTCCCACACCAGTATCTACATTCCTTGTTAGACATTTCAACCATGCCAGTACTTTTTTGTGCCTTAGATAGATATCCTGCATACAGTGTACAGTTGCCTGCTCTTAGTAAGCATGTAGGCCTGAGCTATACTATCAATAAAGATTACCACTGCCTACTTCCCTAGGATACAAAGCAATAACACTAAGGAGAATCCTGCTGTCCCTGCAGCTAATCACATCAGACAGGACCATAACCACCTGCAGCTTTTTCAAACCTTGACCGTGCAGCTTTTAAAGCCATCTGAAATATGTGGCAGGGCACATGCTACCTGCTTCAACATGTTGTCATGAAAATTATTTTTAGGTGTTCTGCTAAAGGCTGCTGTGGATACTGGCTGTTATGAAACAGTCAGAAAGCTTATGACATACAGCAGATGAACAGTAATAAATCTCTTCATGTACTTTAAGAAAATGAGAATAGGCTTGGAAACTTTCTCGTGCATTTTTCCTGTCAACTGTTAATGAAAATATATATGTTTAGTCAGAAATGTAACCCTGTTTCTAGCAGAATTGCTCAGTGCATTATGATAGAGTAATTCAAAGGCTGCTGTAGCACTACAGCGGTATGAAGGTTTTGGCAAGAAATGCTACAGACATCTTGCTAGATACTGCTACATATAAATGCAGCAGTTCTGGGACATGCGTAATATAAATTAGTCATGTGTCCTGCCTCAGAGATGTACACTAAATTCAAAACAGTGTGACAGAGTGGTTCAGAGGCAGGCTGTACTGTACAAATTTGGGCCAGAAGTGATATACACCCATAGCTGTCTATGACAGGAGTAAGGCATTTGTGTGGGTCAGTGTTTGAATGTATGTTAGTGTGCCTTAATGTGCGCGTGTGCGTGCATGTGTATGTGCATGTGTGTGTGTGTGTGTGTGTGTGTGTGTGTGTGTGTGTGTGTGTGTGTGTGTGTGTGTGTGTGTGTGTGTGTACGCGTGCGTGCATGCATGCATGCATGTGTATCTGTGTGCATTTGTGTGTGTGTCTGCAGGTGCTTGTTCTGGAGAAATGTTTAACTTAGTTCTTCCTGCATTAAGGGTTTGATTCAGAGACATGTTAAATGAGTTACTAATGAGGACTTGCTCAGTGTGACTCTCATGTATCTAAATTATTTAGCAGTACTACAACAGTGTTAGTAATGTTGTGGTGATATTTTCCCTGAATAAGCACCCCTCCCCATGTTTTGTTATGAAAAATGGGAAGCTCTGAAGGGAAGACATGGAAGCTTAAAATGAGCTTTCACCACCACAACTTCTGAAAAGTTACTACCATGTAGAAAAGCATCGGAGACAGACTGTTTAACACAGCTGTCTAAGATAGATATCGTAAGTTACTACCATGTAGAGAAGCATCGGAGACAGACTGTTTAACACAGCTGTCTAAGATAGATCTCGTAAGTTACTACCATGTAGAAAAGCATCGGAGACAGACTATTTAACACAGCTGTCTAAGATAGATCTCGTAAGTTACTACCATGTAGAAAAGCATCGGAGACAGATTGCTTAACACAGCTGTCTAAGAGAGATCTCGTAAGTTACTACCATGTAGAAAAGCATCGGAGACAGACTGCTTAACACAGCTGTCTAAGATAGATCTCGTAAGTTACTACCATGTAGAAAAGCATCGGAGACAGACTGTTTAACACAGCTGTCTAAGATAGATCTCGTAAGTTACTACCATGTAGAAAAGCATCGGAGACAGACTGTTTAACACAGCTGTCTAAGATAGATCTCGTAAGTTACTACCATGTAGAAAAGCATCGGAGACAGACTGTTTAACACAGCTGCCTAAGATAGATCTCGTAAGTTACTACCATGTAGAAAAGCATCGGAGACAGACTGCTTAACACAGCTGTCTAAGATAGATCTCGTAAGTTACTACCATGTAGAAAAGCATCGGAGACAGACTGCTTAACACAGCTGTCTAAGATAGATCTCGTAAGTTACTACCATGTAGAAAAGCATCGGAGACAGACTGCTTAACACAGCTGTCTAAGATAGATCTCATAAGTTACTACCATGTAGAAAAGCATCAGAGACAGACTGCTTAACACAGCTGTCTAAGATAGATCTCGTAAGTTGCTACCATGTAGAAAAGCATCGGAGGCAGACTGTTTAACACAGCTGTCTAAGATAGATCTCGTAAGTTACTACCATGTAGAAAAGCATCGGAGACAGACTGTTTAACACAGCTGTCTAAGATAGATCTCGTAAGTTACTACCATGTAGAAAAGCATCGGAGACAGACTGTTTAACACAGCTGTCTAAGATAGATCTCGTAAGTTACTACCATGTAGAAAAGCATCGGAGACAGACTGCTTAACACAGCTGTCTAAGATAGATCTCGTAAGTTACTACCATGTAGAAAAGCATTGGAGACAGACTGCTTAACACAGCTGTCTAAGATAGATCTCATAAGTTACTACCATGTAGAAAAGCATCGGAGACAGACTGTTTAACACAGCTGTCTAAGATAGATCTCGTAAGTTACTACCATGTAGAAAAGCATCGGAGACAGACTGCTTAACACAGCTGTCTAAGATAGATCTCGTAAGTTACTACCATGTAGAAAAGCATTGGAGACAGACTGTTTAACACAGCTGTCTAAGATAGATCTCGTAAGTTACTACCATGTAGAAAAGCATCGGAGACAGACTCTAATACAGCTGTCTAAGATAGATCTCGTAAGTTACTACCATGTATAAAAGCATCGGAGACAGACTGTTTAACACAGCTGTCTAAGATAGATCTCGTAAGTTACTACCATGTAGAAAAGCATTGGAGACAGACTGTTTAAATCAGCTGTCTAAGATAGATCTCGTAAGTTACTACCATGTAGAAAAGCATCGGAGACAGACTGCTTAACACAGCTGTCTAAGATAGATCTCGTAAGTTACTACCATGTAGAAAAGCATCGGAGACAGACTGCTTAACACAGCTGTCTAAGATAGATCTCGTAAGTTACTACCATGTAGAAAAGCATCGGAGACAGACTGCTTAACACAGCTGTCTAAGATAGATCTCGTAATTTACTACCATGTAGAAAAGCATCAGAGACAGACTGCTTAACACAGCTGTCTAAGATAGATCTCGTAAGTTACTACCATGTAGAAAAGCATTGGAGACAGACTGCTTAACACAGCTGTCTAAGATAGATCTCGTAAGTTACTACCATGTGGAAAAGCATCGGAGGCAGACTGCTTAACACAGCTGTCTAAGATAGATCTCGTAAGTTACTACCATGTAGAAAAGCATCGGAGACAGACTGTTTAACACAGCTGTCTAAGATAGATCTCGTAAGTTACTACCATGTAGAAAAGCATCGGAGACAGACTGCTTAACACAGCTGTCTAAGATAGATCTTGTAAGTTACTACCATGTAGAAAAGCATCGGAGACAGACTGCTTAACACAGCTGTCTAAGATAGATCTTGTAAGTTACTACCATGTAGAAAAGCATCGGAGACAGACTGCTTAACACAACTGTCTAAGATAGATCTCGTAAGTTACTACCTTGTAGAAAAGCATCGGATACAGACTGTTTAACACAGCTGTCTAAGATAGATCTCGTAAGTTACTACCATGTAGAAAAGCATCGGAGACAGACTGTTTAACACAGCTGTCTAAGATAGATCTCGTACATTACTACCATGTAGAAAAGCATCGGAGACAGACTGCTTAACACAGCTGTCTAAGATAGATCTCGTAAGTTACTACCATGTAGAAAAGCATCAGAGACAGACTGCTTAACACAGCTGTCTAAGATAGATCTCGTAAGTTACTACCTTGTAGAAAAGCATTGGAGACAGACTGCTTAACACAGCTGTCTAAGATAGATCTCGTAAGTTACTACCATGTAGAAAAGCATCGGAGACAGACTGCTTAACACAGCTGTCTAAGATAGATCTCGTAAGTTACTACCATGTAGAAAAGCATCGGAGACAGACTGTTTAACACAGCTGTCTAAGATAGATCTCGTAAGTTACTACCTTGTAGAAAAGCATCGGAGACAGACTGTTTAACACAGCTGTCTAAGATAGATCTCGTAAGTTACTACCATGTAGAAAAGCATCGGAGACAGACTGTTTAACACAGCTGTCTAAGATAGATCTCGTACATTACTACCATGTAGAAAAGCATCGGAGACAGACTGCTTAACACAGCTGTCTAAGATAGATCT
Source organism: Protopterus annectens (assembly GCF_019279795.1). Taxonomy (NCBI): domain Eukaryota; kingdom Metazoa; phylum Chordata; order Ceratodontiformes; family Protopteridae; genus Protopterus; species Protopterus annectens. The sequence continues at coordinate 1,401,480,257 of NC_056739.1, read as the reverse complement.
CGTAAGTTACTACCATGTAGAAAAGCATCAGAGACAGACTGCTTAACACAGCTGTCTAAGATAGATCTCGTAAGTTACTACCATGTAGAAAAGCATCGGAGACAGACTGCTTAACACAGCTGTCTAAGATAGATCTCGTAAGTTACTACCATGTAGAAAAGCATCGGAGACAGACTGCTTAACACAGCTGTCTAAGATAGATCTCGTAAGTTACTACCATGTAGAAAAGCATCGGAGACAGACTGTTTAACACAGCTGTCTAAGATAGATCTCGTAAGTTACTACCATGTAGAAAAGCATCGGAGACAGACTGTTTAACACAGCTGTCTAAGATAGATCTCGTAAGTTACTACCATGTAGAAAAGCATCGGAGACAGACTGCTTAACACAGCTGTCTAAGATAGATCTGGTAAGTTACTACCATGTAGAAAAGCATCGGAGACAGACTGCTTAACACAGCTGTCTAAGATAGATCTGGTAAGTTACTACCATGTAGAAAAGCATCGGAGACAGACTGCTTAACACAGCTGTCTGAGATAGATCTGGTAAGTTACTACCATGTAGAAAAGCATCGGAGACAGACTGCTTAACACAGCTGTCTAAGATAGATCTCGTAAGTTACTACCATGTAAAAAAGCATCGGAGACAGACTGCTTAACACAGCTGTCTAAGATAGATCTCGTAAGTTACTACCATGTAGAAAAGCATTGGAGACAGACTGCTTAACACAGCTGTCTAAGATAGATCTCGTAAGTTACTACCATGTAGAAAAGCATCGGAGACAGACTGCTTAACACAGCTGTCTAAGATAGATCTCGTAAGTTACTACCATGTAGAAAAGCATCGGAGACAGACTGCTTAACACAGCTGTCTAAGATAGATCTCGTAAGTTACTACCATGTAGAAAAGCATTGGAGACAGACTGCTTAACACAGCTGTCTAAGATAGATCTCGTAAGTTACTACCATGTAGAAAAGCATCGGAGACAGACTGCTTAACACAGCTAAGATAGATCTCGTCGCTATTCTTTTGATGGGGATGTTGGAGAGCTAATCCAGTTTTGTCATTGGTGTTAAGTCTATAAATATGAACTAACAGATATTTAGAATTATTTAGGAAGGATGCCTAGTCTCATGTTAGTGTCCTGTCATAAAGTAATGCATTCAGTTGAAGAGCTGAGCAAACTGCAGGCCTTCTTGGCAAAAGAGCACACCAGAAATAATATGAGAGTTTCAGACAAACATTATTTTCAGCTACTTCCTAGTAAAGCAAGTGAGGCAACATGCATATCATTTTTGGGGTCAAAAAGTCAATAAATTCATTGGATTAAGAAAACATGAAAACATTCTTTTCTGGACTATCCATTTACTGTCTTAAATGAGATTTTATTAGCTGGATATACACAGATACAAACAGATGTGCTCTTGTTCTATGCAACAAATATGCCTTTGATTTGTTGGCCAAAATGACATCACTAATTATGAATTATACTCTTCAGACTTGATTTAATACCTTGGTTCTTACTAGAGTATGTTTTTAAACTTACAGTGTGCCTCAGAATACTGGAAAAGTATGTTTTCCCTTACTAAAGCAATCAGAGAACAGGCCTTATAATCAATAAACAAAACGGGCAATTATCAAAGCTTGTTTGCTACCAAGCACTAGGACAGGATATTGTGAATCTATACACACTCTCCATCGTTCATATTTTAAGACTGAGAGAGGATGGGTACTTCAAAAAGGACTCAATCAGAAACCAGTTGTGAGCTTGACCAAATTAATGTCGGAGTTCAAAAAGAACAATGCAGTGCCCTTTGTCTATAAGAATACAAAAAAGTACATATGGTGACATCTGAGTTTATTGCAGTCATCCTCCAACTTGATGTCAAATGTAGACACAATGGAGCATTTTTGGCTATATCCATTCAACTTAATAGCTTGGCAAGACTTGCTAAGCAGGAAGAACCACATGACCCTCAACATGCAGGTTAGATTTATGGGTACTGAACCTTAAATTGGTACTCTATAAAGTACTTCCTTCTGCTTAAGTTAGATGTTTACATAAAGCAGCAGATAGTAATAATTATACTATACTGTACTAGACTATACTCCACTACACCACATTGTACTCTACTGGCATTGTCATGTGAATTACATTTCACATATTTTCAGTCATACAGTAAAATATATAGTATTGGATAACATACTGATAGTACACACATAAACATGTATGCACAAATGCACACACACACACACACACACACACACACACACACACACACACACACACACACACACACACACACACACACGCACAATTTCTGTCTTCAGTATTATATAATCCCCATCATATTTAAGCATTCCATCATAACTCCGTTATTTAAATATACCACCCCCAAAGAAAACAAAAATTGCAGCACCATCTCAAATCTATGTCCCCTGGCTAGTATATTCAAGAAGCTGCTGTACAACCACATTTTCAGCCACATAAATAGTAATGGTAGACTTCACAAATTTAACAGCACTGTATAGAGTTAACAATACTATTTATTGCAAAAAGAATGACTGTCTCCTTACGGCAAGACTTTTTATGATTAGAGCAGTCAAAATTCTTAATCATCTCATTATGTTCAGTGAACTCCGCAAACTCATCTTCAGCCTCAACTCAACTCAATAATGCAGTTTAAAAGCTACTTGGAAAATAAGACTGTCTAGGCTTATAGGAACAACTTACTCTGCAACAGGTTACACCACAAGGGTCATACGTAAACAATTTAACTGAGAATCTGTCACTGCTTAATATAGTGATATACACAGATGATTTACTGGTTTTCAAATCTAGCAAAAGAATTTTTAAATTGCAGTGGTCAATGCAAATCACATTTACATCCCAGTGTATTTGCATGCATTAGAATAGACCAATAATCATCTCCAAAAACTCTAGTGTGATGTTTTTCTCTAGTCCCTCAAAACTATCACAACTACCTCAGATTTGGAAAGATAACTCAAATATTATGATCCCATATGTGTCACAGCAGAAATACCTTGGTGTCATAATTGACCCTTACCTATCATTCCCACATCACACAGATATAATAGTTAGCAAGGTGAATTCTCAGTTAAAACTCTGCTGCAGAATATCACATCTCCTGTCTCCAAACACAAGGAGGGCTATAGCTAGAAGTGTTCTAATTCCTAAGGTAGAATATGTTTTTCTTTTTTTTTAAACACCTGTATTGAATTATCACTTGTGACATAAGCAAATTTACATTTATACAAAAGTAGTCAAACTGTATTAACAAATCAATATTAACAAACATTATACTTCACATATATTGCTAAATATCATATACCCTAAGCAACATTTTATAAATTATTAAATTCTTGTCCCTTTTTTAAACAAGATGCATCTTTATTAAGCCATCTTTTATGACATAGGCAGTCATACATTTATATAAATAAAAACAAACCACACCAACACAGTCCTACTTGCAAGCATTTTGCATCACAAACCTTACTGACACTTTCCCCAATTGCAAATGTTATACATCGCTTATAATCTACCCAATCATTTTCAGTCAGACATTACATAGCTCATTTACAACCTGCCTTCTTTTAAACCTCATTCCTCCCCTGTATGTATTGTTCCCACAATTCACATTTTTTCCTATGTAGCAACAACAGTTTGCTCCTACCCCTTTCTAAAGATCTCAATTCCAGTTGTTTTATATCTGTCACTATATTCACTACTTCTAATATAGTTGGTTTAGATTTTGATTTCATTTTTCTAGTAATTGCTTTTTTGACAGCCACCATAATTAGACACAGCAAGGCCTTACCATGTCTAGGCAATTCTGATTCTGTGTGATAGCTCAGAAAAATCATCTCCCTCATCACACCAATCTGCCCACCCAACATCTCTGACAGTGCATCCCACAGGGAATCCATAAAGTCTGTAAACCCATTGCACTCCCAGAAAACATTCCCAAGTACCTCTTTCTTCCCCATCACACCACCAGCGTTTGCTGTCTGCATGAGTATAGAATATGCTCTTCTATGCCTATCAAAACTAGTACACATACATTACAACTAGGAGAAAACCAAATATTCTGTTTTTCTCTACAAACTGACAACCAAACATACCACTTTGTCCTCCTAAAGGGCTTCCATTACTAGAACATAACAGGACCACCCTGCTACTGAGTAGTCAGATCTTCAAAGTTATCATTCTCAGCCAAAACCCTCAGTTTGTGACTCTTTCCCAGTGAAACATCAAACTTACTCCCTCAGTTGTAGTCAAGACAACAGCATCATCCTTATTTTGCCTTTCTTCGAGTCATCAGTAGCAGAAAAGGCTTTCAGTAAGCTTGGCCCAGCTAATTGGAACTCTCTCCCATCAAACATTCATCCCCAAAAAACACTGTTAGGTTTCAAAGCAAAGCTAAACCAATATCTTCAGAAAGAGGTTAAGTGTACATGCTTTCAAAACAAAGGCTAAAAAAGTTGAATCAGTCACCTATCTTTGTATTGTATGTATTATATTCTGAATGTTTCCCAAGAAGATTCAATACTTTCTCATGCAAACAGTATATAATGTATTAGCTGTATTGGCTGTGTATGTAACAACGTTAATGTACACACTCAGTTGAGTACAGAATATCTGTTAAAACATTTTTTTTCATGGTTCTATATGTTGCTCTTGAATTGGGCTGTATGACTGCTATTTCTTATTAAAGACTGTTGATGTTTGATGTACTCCATTCTCTGTTCCTTGTGGGCCTGGGTCATGGCTGAAAATGGTCTTTTGACCAGTTCACTTATCCAGTATTTAAACTGCAATAAATAAATGAAGCTTTTTCTTCATTTCTTACCTAAAATTAAACCCTGAATAGTGTATTTTCACTCTGCTCTCCCACACATAGCCCTGAAAATTATACTCTGAACCCTTAACCTGCAGCTAACAAATACCCTGCAAGAGTAAAAAATACAGTCACATAGTCTATAACTTGGTGTAAAATACAGTTTAAAAATACAGTTTAAAAATATAGTTTAAAATACAAACATTAAGTTCCACTAAATACATACCATACTGCTCCAGGAAGCCTAAGAAAACACTTGGAGTCAGTGTTAGCCCCTTAACTCCTCCCTGTTTCACTACATATGCGAGGTTTCTAATATACCTACGGAAACCGCCATTTTCAAATGCCCCATGCTTCCTGACCCAGTCGGCAGCCTTGCTTATATAATCTGGTATGTTATTTTCACAGAAAACTGCTTTAAAACATTCTAACTCTGTACTTAATCCAAGAAAGCTAAAAACAGTATAAAATGTATTCGGACAATAATTAGAGTATTCTGGGCATGTTAGCAATCATTTCTTACAAACTAAGTCACTGTAATTAAGCTCCATGTGCTTCTATTGCAAGTGTAACTGAGACTGTGTGGCAAAGAACTGCTTAACTGAGATCTGTGCCGTTTCTGGGTAAAAGATAGCTGACATCTGAGCCTCTTACTGCATGTCTGCTCCTAGTTTGACTTAGCTACTTTGTTCACTCTCGTATTAACACAGGGCCGTTTTAAACAAGAAATGAAGCAGTTAGCTATTGTCGTGTTCCTTATATTATCAGTACATTTTCAGATAAGGAAACGGTTTTGTGCACAGGCTTGCATATATATTACCTGCATTATAGTGTGTTGTAAGTGGTACTGTATAAAGTAAGTACTGTATAAAGTAAAATCAAAGTCTAGCATTGTTTCTTAACTGTTTGCAGACCCATACATTTAAAATGAAGCAAATACTGTGTTCGTAGCTTTACAGAGTTGCTGATTACCGTATACCCTATAGTAGAAGTGAATGTTGAAATGCTTGCTTGCTTGCTTGGTGACTAGTTATATGTGCTAGAAAGATTCTTCCTCCTAATACATTTTTATTTTTAGGCAGACCCCCTCAAACTATCTAATTAAAAGAATCTCCTGCCTGGAGGACGCCACCCTGAGAATCTGTACCCATATACACGTTTCCTGAAGGCTGACCTACTATTGGCTAAGGTTAATACCTTATACTGTACTGAAATCCTATGAACTGTATACTGCTGACCTGGGTCTAAAGGCACCTCTAGTCTGTCCCTCATTGTAATTTGCTCCCTCTATGTTTTTAAATAAACTAGTTTGCCCCTAGCATTCTGTAACATTATTTCTTACCTAAAATTAAACCCTGAATAGTGTATTTTCACTCTGCTCTCCCACACATAGCCCTGAAAATTATACTCTGAACCCTTAACCTGCAGCTAACAAATACCCTGCAAGAGTAAAAAATACAGTCTAAACATAGTCTATAACCTGGTTTAAAAATACAACTTAAAAATACAGTTTAAAATGCAAACATTAAGTTACACTAAGTACATACCAAATGTCTCCAGGAAGCCTAAGAAAACACTTGGAGTCAGTGTTAGCCCCGCTCCTCTCACCCTTACTGTGCTCAGGCGTCCCTCCCTGCCCCCAATTCTCACCCACCCCCACTACCTCTAAATTTATAGATACTTAACTGCACCCCTATTATAAAATCCTATCAGCTTTCACCTGCATACTCCTTCCACCCTGTTTTAACATCCTGTCATCTTTCACCTAACATGTTATCTCCACCCACTCTATTTCCTCTAATTGACCATCAGATCTTCTGCAGTTGTGTCATACAAACAACAGATCGTAACTACTATGCTACACTCCTTTTTACTACCCATTCTGCTGGCCACTTATGTACTCACCTTGTATGAAAACCAGTTGCTTATTGGTTGTCAGTACCCAAAAGGCCATACTATCACCCCAGCTATAAAGCATCCCACCTTCAGACATGCTAATAACAATGGGTCCAACTCAATATCTTGTACACTCTTTCAGCATACCAACTCCTGGCACACTATCTCTAGATCTAGACAATACTACAAACTTTTAAACAAACTCCTAAAGCTTATCACTAAGTATAGACCTAGCCTTATACTCTGTGGTGACATTCACCCCAACCCAGGCCCATCCACTTATAGGTTCATAGGTTGATACTAGGCTATCTGCCCTAGGGCATTTATAAGCCTAGCCAGAGTGTGTTTGGCTTTCGCCTCCCTTTTAGATTAGTTAAGGTCACAGAAGATAGCCCTTTTAAAGTTAGTTTACTGTGCCTCTGTCTAGCAAGGACATAGAAGAGATCCCAGGGGTAAACTTATGATCCCCCATCCACTTGTCAAGATTTCTCTTGAAAAGGGTCAGTGAGGGGCTCTGCCTAACATGGATTGGGATTCTGATACTACTGACAATGAAGTGTTACCACCTGGGTATAATATACACAGGCTGGATCATGTTTCCAGGAAGGGGGTGGGGTAGCTATGCTCTACAAATCTGAGTTGAATGTGACCATAGATGTTACTCAACCACCTCAGATTAATAACTCTGAAATTCTTGCCACTAGATTGCAACTTAACAAAAATAAATGCATCAACATCATCTGTATGTATATTCCCCCAGGTAATAATATAGCCACACTTGAAAACACCCTACACTGGCTATCATGTCATTATCCCAAGAAACCCTACTACTTGGAGACTTTAACATAGATTGGGGCACCTGTTCTTCAGAATCCCCTTTTACGCACATTAACCTGCATGCATTTACACAAATCATAATGACCCCAACTAGGCTAGGCAAACCAAAACATAAAGAAAGCATACTCGACTGAGTACTTGTAAATAGTAACCCCCAACTGTACACTGCTGGTACTCTCCCCATTGACCTAAGTGACCACCTTCTCACTTACATAGTTAAGCAAAAAGCCATCAATCCTCAACAACCCTTACTGTCAGAAACAAAAAAGACTTTGACCCTGCCAAATTCCAACAGAAACTTAACTGTTGTAACTGGCCTATGCTAAAACACCTCCCCTTAGAGGAGGCAGTTGCATATTTTAACAACAAATTTCTTGAAATCCTTGATTTGCATGCACCTGGCCATGGAAAGTGAACAAAAACAAAAACTGCACCATGGCTTTCTAAAGAGTCTAGACTAAAAATTACCAGTAAAAACTAATTTTGGGCTCTCTGGCAGTCTACTAAAGACCCCCATGATCATGTTAAATACAGGCAAGCTAGGAATGAAACAAAAAAATCCATTCTACAAGACAAAAAAAATTACTACTGTAATTTACAGACAGCAAACCAGAATAATCCTCAGAAGTTCTGGGCAGGTCTGAATAATCTACCTCTTCCTGGAAAAACGTCTAGCCCTATACCCACTGCTACCATTGATAAATCCCTTGAGGATGTTTCAGTCAGATTTAACCATTTTTTTGCTGAGACAATTCAAGCCCTAGATAGCCAATTACCTTTTAGCTCCCCTGGTCCTGATAGTACCACCCCTATAAACCTACTCTTGTTCAGCTTCCAACCAGTGTCCACGTCACTCATCCGTACCTTGATCAAAAAATTAAAACTCATCACACTTTCTGCTGACCAACTCCCAGCCGAGTATCTTCAAAAATCAGCTGATGCCATTGCCTATCCAGTATCAATACTAATTAATCGTACCATAGCAGAGGCTAAAATTCCCACCATTTGGAAAACACCCAACATAATCCCACCACATAAAGGAGGTTCCTCCATTGAATTCTCCAGTTATAGACCAATAGCTATACTTTCTCCACTTGCAAAGATTATGGAAAAATGTATACACTAACAACTCATGCACCACCTAATCCAGAATCACCCTATGGCCAATACCCAACACGGCTTCCGTCCACACCACAGCATTACTTCAGCCCTACTAGCTTTTACCAGTACCATAAACAATAACTGTAACAATAATCACATATCCTCAGCCTTCTTCTTGGATCTTTCTAAGGCATTTGACATGGTGGACCACCAACTTTTGATTCACACCCTGCAAACTTTCTTGCTGGATTCTAAGGCCCTTCAATGGTTTAAATCCTACCTCAATGGGAGGAAGCAGGCTGTTCTCTGGCAGAACAAGCTCTCTAACCTATTGCTTAACACCCTTGGAGTACCACAAGGCTCCATATTAGGGCCCCTACTGTTTTCCATCTTTATTAATGACTTGTATATTGTCATTCCAAATGTCAACTGTATCCAATACACTGATGACTCCACCCTGATTTGCTCAGCTACGTCTACAGATTTGAGGTCTGCTACCCAATCCACCATTAATACTATAGAAAACTGGCTCTCTGAATGTCGATTGTTACTAAATCCCAAAAAAACTAAAATGCTGCTATTCTCACCAACACAAAGGTCTGCTGCTTTTATCTTCACCATAAATGCAAAAGATGGCACAATAATCTCCCCTGACCCCTCTACAAAACTAATAGGTGTCATTATTGATAATAACCTAAAATTTGACCTACATGTAAAGCAACCGATCAAGACCATCAATAAAAAACTTGGGTCACTGTATAGAATAAAAGCCTTCCTAACCCCACCAACTAAGATTGCCATAGCTCGCTCTCACCTTCTTTCAATACTTCTATATGCTTCCCCCCTTCTCTCTAATCTAAACAAGACTGTACTTAATAGACTGTCAACCTGTTACAATCACTTTGCCAGGTTTGCCACTGGCCTGCCTTTTAGAACACACCACTGCATCAACCTTAACCAGCTTGGGTGGCTAGAACTTCCTAATATAATCCAATATAACCTTCTGGTTATGGTTAATAAAATCCTCTATAATCCAGATAATACAGCAGCTCTTAAAAATATTATCACCCCCCATAACAATCCGAGACTGCTTTGATCCTCGAACAGACTACTAATTCAGACAATCAAAATTAACAATGCAGCTGGTGATTTCCTCTTTGCAAAACAATGCAGCCGGTGATTTCCTCTTTGCAAACTCTGCAGGCAGAGCCTGGAACTTACTTCCAGGTGATATTACTTTGCTCTCCTCCCTAGGCCAATTTAAAACTAAACTCAAACAACATCTAGGACTAAACTGGGTTTGCCACTGCAACAAGCCTGGCTAACTCTCATCATGAATGTGAATAATCTATTAATCAAACTACTGTTTAATTTTCCTCTGACTATCACCAGGGGTAACTCTAACTGTGAACTTGTCTATTCATGTTTGCACATGTATTCTTTGTCAATACCATATCTGTAATATGTATTACTTGTTTTTATTGAATCTGTTTACCTTGGAGCTCTTCTCCCCGGGCCTCCGCTGAAAACAGACATGAATCCAGTCGGACTATCCCGGTCAACAAATGTAAAATAAATAAATAATAAATAAATGTATCTACATAATTATTTGTTGTAGGACTGAAATCATAGCTCTATAACCAGAAGATGCTTTGAAGAGTAATCAGTACAAATGAGATACTCTATGTCCTTAAACTGGAATAAATCTCCAGCTAATTTATTCCAATGCTTGTATGGTATTTCATGGTATAAGATTATATCTTTGGCATTTCTCTGATGAAATATTTTGCAAATCTGACAATTTTTTTACTATCATTTTGGTTTGATGAGACACACCAGGCCAAAAGATTGTTACATGTCCTGCTTTTATATTTCACTATACCCAAATGTGTTCTTCATGAATTCTTCTCATGATTTTATTATATAACTGACTTGGTACAATTACCAGCACCAGAACACCAACTTCCCACTCCAGATAAGTAACGACTTTGCCATCCTGAAAAAATAGTAAAACCGAAGGAAGGTAAACCCACCCATGTGGGGGACTGCGGCCCCTACACACCCCCTAACTAAATATACCAACTCCAAGATCGCACTACTGTGGAGGTAAGGGGCAAAGTTCAACAGGGTGGCCAAAGGGTTACTTAGCTGGAGTGGGAAGTCAGTGTTCTGGGATGTTGGTGTTCTGCTGTTGTCAGCCTTTTCATCTCAGCTAACTGAAAGTCGGGTAAGTACATGCAACTTTTGACAAAATTGATCATGTACTCTTTTTTTTTTTTTTAATACCACAAATTATTATTTGGCTCAGTCAGTACTTAAATAATCAGAGAGGGTTGGTTTTCTGCATATAGAAAAGCCATTGAAAGTGTCCAAAGGGCTCTGCAGGGGTTGTTTCATTTTTTTTTTTTAGTCTGTTTCTACTTGACCTTAAGATTTCATGAGACATTTTTTTTATTGCATCCCTGTAGATTATTAAAACAAAATGAAAACTCCAGCAAAGCTAGAACTTCCACTGAGTGACCTCCCAAACCTCTTGTATCAGAAGCACATGGGATATATGCAAATGATCCTGGCCTTATTGGCCTGCAGTTGTCCAGTAAAATGACGAAACAAGTCATGGACATTGGAATTGCCAATTAGCTGAAATACCTGATGTTCATAAGGATCATTTTAATATATCCCATGTGCCTCTGATACAAGAGGTTTGGAAGGTCACTCAGTGGAAGTTCTAGCTTTGCTGGAGTTTTCATTTTATGTTTACTGATTGGTTTTTCAGTGACCTTCTTACTTATTGTTTTAGTTTGTTGTTTTGGGATATTTTTGCAGTGACCCTAATGATAATGGACATCAGCTGGGTGTAACAGCCCTGTGTTTCTAATGCTTAGTCAAACACTCTGCTTGTGCTGTGCTGACGAGGTCATAACAAGGCCAAAATATTCATACCCACAGCTAGTGGGGTTTGGCTTTATTGGTCTGCAATTGTCCAGTAAAATGACAAAACAAGTCATGTACATTCAGAATTGCCAAGTAGCTGAAACACCTAATGTTCATAAGGATTATTTGCATATATCCCATGTGCCTCTGATACAAGAGGTTTGGGAGAGCACTCATTGGAAGTTCTAGCTTTGTTGGAGTTTTCATTTTGCTTTTACTGATTGCTTTTTCAGTGACCTTCTTACTTATTGTTTTAATCCATGTGGATTATCTAAAGTGAGGTAGGTATATTACCAATATTATGCACTGCATATATCTTCAAAACTGGATAATTTATCTCAGTAGGCCAAAAGTGGCAACACTGTTATAAATGCAAGCAAAAACAAATGTATTCAGTATGGCAATTCTAGTACGTCATGCAAATACAAAATAGGTAACAATCCCATTGAAACAATAACAATTATTAAAGACTTTGGTGTTCTTGTTGGTAAACTAAATTCAGGCAGCAGTTACCCAATACAGTAAAGGAATGTCTATATTATAAAATATTTTAAGGTTAGAGACAGTGATGTAATGAAAACTTTATATGTCTCATTGCTAGCTACCAAACTTGAATTTGGTAATTTTCTTTGGAGTCCCTTCCATAAAGATTCATTATCAAAGTTTGCGGATGTACAAATAACATTTTCAAAACAAAGTCATGGTCTCTCAGAGCTTCTTCTTAAGGATGTGCTCACTAAAATGCATGGAAAGATAAGGAGACCTTATCCAGGTCTTCACGACATCAGAATATCCCTATTTGTGGGAATGCTTATATTATAATCCTAATAGTAGAAAATTGCCAAGAAACTTTTGAGATCTTATTTATAAAATAATAAGACTGTAAGTTGGTTCTCAAAGCACTGGAATTCTTACCCGAGAAAGCTAAACGAGTAAAAATCTGGGCTCTTTTAAGTACCATTAGATAGTTTCACAGACAGTGTGTGTTTTGAATAGTAGGCAAGCTGCAAGGGCATCAGTTATTCAAGTCTGAAAAAAGTGGTATAATCAAAACTGACATGAAACCTGGGCAAAACTACGATGGATGGACAAGAAAGGAATAAAGATCACCAGAAGAAGTCTTCCTGAACTGTTTCAAATATGTATGAAGTGTGAGTAAAAGTCAGTTAAGTGACAGAAAAAATATCTGTTGAATCAGTAGAATTCAGTTTCCCTCTCCGGTTGAATTTAGACTAGCTTCTTGTTTTCATAATGTGTGGAAAGTTAAAGAGAAATACCAGGATGGATATCCATCAATATTAGAGCAGAATAAATTCCAGTTGATAATGCTGCTGCTTCAGTGATATCTTTATGTTTAATGGAGAGGCATTTCATAATTGATAATGGAAGATCTCCAGTAGAAAAATATTAGGAATAAAAAAATACTATTTCTGGCATGTATTTTTTATTTTCTTATCAGATGTTAGTTTAGTTTCAGTCTTCATTTTATTTTTCATATGTTTGATATATCAGCAGTATTTTTTTTGGATATTTTCTGAAATTTGTGTTACAGAAAGGATGTATTACATGTTTGTTTTTCTTTTTCATTTTAAATTACTTTTCAAAGGAGAGAACATGATAAAGCTAAATATGAAATAGAAAAATTAGAGTCAGAATGGCTAATAATTTCATAATCTCATAAAGCTGCAGTACAGGGAGTTGCTTTATATAGAGAAGCAAAATTGCTATATTCACTCACGTCATTTTAATTCCACAGGAAAAATGAGACTCTTGAAGGACAAATACATTCACAAGTACACGTGTTAATAAAAGAATTATTAATCTGATTATGGCTCAGGTGAGGGTTAGCAACTGAGGTACTTGGTGGTGGAGGCAAAGATGAGGTGTATGCCCATCCTAGGTATTGAGTGCACTCTGAAAAAACAAAATACTGCATTTAGGGTACAACATTTCTTTATTGGTTCAGAAACTAAATCAGCTGCTGTGTGATATAAAAAGTAAAAACTGTGAAAATTCCTGGTTTAATTTGCAATTTCTTTAAGCATACTTAATGGCACATACAAAGATTAAGGGCTCATAATCAACCATAATTGCAATATTTTTATCTAAATTTGATCAATGTACCTTTAATGTCTATTCATGAATAATTATCTTTTTTTTAATTTACTAAAGATGTTGCATAAGATCTGAGTCTATGCATATGTCTTTGTATATACCTGTTTGCCTTGTTTCACACTACAGAAAATAAGTTCACTGTATTTCCTGTTACACTATGTCTAACCTGAAAGTGAGACATTCTCAAACATGGATGCAACCCAAAGCTTCTAGGGCCTGGTTCTAGCTGAAGGGGCCCATAAACACCAAAAAAATGTTCCATCCACATCTCTTGACTCTGATTTTGCCACTTTAATTTTGACTTCTCCCATTTGATGTGGAACAAATATCTCCATGTTCTTCTCTTTCATTGGCTCAGATTTGAGCCAGTGAGAGAGAGGGACATCCTGCAGTTTGTCACAATCAAAATGGACCAATGGTGGACAAGAAATGTAGCACTAGTGCACACATGTTTTAAGAAACAAATGGTTCCATTCATTGTTTAACTTATTGATGTACATGTAGTAAGTATTTTTGACATCCTTCATAAAATCTTAGATTTTTATGGTAAATTAATGAGGATTACACTCCGTCAACAATGTCAATCATTAGAGTGGACTAGTTTTTTTTTTTTAAGAAAATGCATTTCCATGCTGTGACGAACATGCCCTGGCCCAACAATCAAGGAGCCTCAATCCTCACCACTAACACCAGGGAGGTCGTCTCCTAGAAGAGAGAAAAGGCTATCTAATACACACAGTAAAGTACAATTTCCTTTAAGTGCACCCTTAAGTGCACACAGAGATCACAGTCAGTCTGGGGCTGGTTGCTCCCTTGCTCATCAGGTCTCCAATAAGACTCCCCACTGGCACAGCTATAGGGTCCAGATCTCAGCCTAGCTGGGCAAGCTAAAACCTCCAGTACCCTCTCTATCCAACCAGTGCTTCGTGTCCCCTGCCAAGTAGCTGACACACCACACACACACTTTGAGATAAGTATTTATACAACTTCACAGACACTCCTGGGAAAGGCTGATACAGATTCTTCAGCTGTGCCCCTTTACCCAGACCATACGGTATTAATCCCTGCCACCACCCAGCTAATAATATCAGCTACTAAAAGACCCTTAAAAGGGTGTCCAATTATTACTGTGCAATATTATTATCCAATTGGTAATGTGACTATACAGTCTAAGGCTTATTGGAAGGGCTTAAACAGTAAACTCTATAAATATATAATGTATTCTAAAGCATACTTTAACTCTACATAAACCAGCCACAGGTAGAAGGTTTTAAAAATATTTAATAATAATGAAACACAAGACAAAACTACTACACCACAGAGATATCTAAGAGTTTAGAGATCACACAGAATCTTAAAATAATTCAGTAGGACAGGTCTGATTTCAAAGAAAAATACCTAATTAATCTTTACTAGCTTTAACTATTCCTACAAGAAATCACAGTGCTAGAAACTTACATGTGAGCTTAGGCAGAGTGCTGAGTTAGATATCCAAAACCAAATGCTCCCTGTCTCTTGTGAGAAATAGTATTTAAACATTACTAACAAACATGTCTCTAAGGCCCTCCCAAATTACATCATTTTTGACACTTAGTCTGGAGTTCTCAGGCCACAAACTGCATTATTTAGCAATCTAACCTCGCTGGCCTTGTTCAAGAGAAATCTTGACCAATGGATGGGAGATCGCAGATATACCCCAGGGATTACCTCAGTGTCACTGCTCGACAGAGGCACAGCAAAATAATGGGTATAGTTCCCCATACTAAAGGGGTGGCGTAAGCCACAAAACTATGGGCTAGGCTTGTAAATGCCCTTGGGCAGATAGCCTAGTATGAACCTATGAACCTATGAACCTATGAACCTAACACCTGCTCAGAAACTTACAACAATATAAGTCATTTCACATGTATATTCTAACAGAAACCAGAGCAATAAAGCACATTCTACATCTAAATTCTGGTCATAAACTTTAGCCTTAAAACAATGGGCATGAAACCTTCATCCAGACGCATTGGAGCTGAATTCTAACATGAAAGGGTCACAACATGATTCACTGGGCCAGTAGAGTACAATGTTGTCACATATTTTGTAGTTCCACATTTCACAGCATTCTTTTACACTCAAGAAAACATGCCTGTATTTTACTTTTATTTACAAATGCCAGAATTATATATAAAATTCTATTTGACTAGGCTGGCAGCCTTCGCCCATCTCTTCCCAGTCGTCACACATGCATCATCTGTTCTGTTAACCCTTTTAAGTAAATTCCAGGTGTCTTGTACTTTGGTATATAGGATTACAGCTATGAGCTGCATACAGACTGTTTTCTCATTCAGAAATACAGAGTTTGATTTCTTCCATCTTCTTTTACCTACTGCATGACTCTGTAAGTCACTTAACCAAACATGACCACCGAGTCACCCCTAAAATGGGACACTTTGTCTGGTGAGTTTATCCAGCTAATAAAAAACGTAAAATAGTTTATAAATTTTCTTTTTTTGGGGGTAGGAGGGGCTTTCTCTCATGTTATTTTTGTCTTTGTTCAAGCTGATCTTTGAAACATCTTTGGCATTGGTTTACTATCAAAATGTTGCGGGGCAAAATAAATCCAGCTCAGAACACCGAGAAGTAATAGCAAGTCAAAAAACATTCAACAGATAACAATGTCGAATCTGCTGAATGAATTCAGCAGATTTGACATTATCATCGAACAGATCATGTGATGTCCATATACGAATGCAGGTAAACTAACCTCCTATACCTCACATCATGTTTTTACCCCTGCTAACTATATTGTCCCTCTCTGAGATCAACTACAGTGAAGAAAGGGATGCATTTCCCAAACTGCACTTTACCACAATCTGTGTACAGTACTTTACGTTCATATTAGCGAATGCACAGTGCATTTGCTGATATTAACTTTCAAACACGGAGCTGTTCAGCAAGATGGAAACTCGAACATCCATATTTCAAGTTTTCCATCAACGGAGGATCTACAGTTGCTATTTTGATAGTAAACGTCTGGCATTACTGTAACTTGTTATGGATTGTAGTCAATAAATTATTCCAGGCATGAGAGTTTTAGACTCTGTACTCTTCAAAAAACATGTGTAATGACATTCTTTTTTTATTCTAGCAATGTTCTCTGTATATACAAGAGTTCTTTAAAATTTGTTCTGGATTGCTTGTCTTTTTCCCCGATTCTTCATCAAAGAAGCTAAGAAGATAGAGGGTAGCTATAGTGAGTTCTGACAACAGCGAACTAAAATACATTTTGGGTATAGTCATACAAATGGCTCTAACTGGTTACATCAGTCTGTGTGTGTGTGTGTGTGTGTGTGTGTGTGTGTGTGTGTGTGTGTGTGTGTGTGTGTGTGTGGGCATGTGCATGTGTGTGTTTGCACGTGTGTGTGTGTGTGTGTGTGTGTTTGTGTGTGTGTGTGTGTGTGTGTGTGTGTGTGTGTGTGTGTGTGTGTGTGTGTGTGTGTGTGTGTGTGTGTGTGTGTGTGCGCGCGATTGTGTGTGGGGTGAAATCATTCCTCTAAATCCCATAGACCAATTAGCAAATCCTGCAGTGTTAGAGGGAGGACACTTTACACCAGGACAGTTTGAATATTACTTTAAACTCACTTAAAGACAATATGCTTTGTAGCATGAAAGAAGTAGGGGGATAGTAGATATCTGGGATTCTCTTTACACTAAAATCACTTAAAAAGTTAATAGAGCAGTTTTTGCAGCATAAACACTTGTAAGGTTAACCCCAGATACCAGAGATATGCATTAAATAGAATTATAGCTCTCTTTAAAATCCTGTACCCTTGACGCAGCGAGCAACTTGTCAGCAAGGCAGAGCTTTACTTCTCTAGGCTAGAAATAGTCACTAGGGATAGTTGTTACCCTGAGTCACTTTAAAGAAGTCAAAGAACCACAGTGGGAAAGCTTTAAACCTCATGCACTTAGCTCAAAATATTCAGTGCTTTAGTCCCCTGTACTAACTGAGAACTTAATGTAAGGTCACTCTTGCACCCTGATGTATTATCTGAACAATAAGCAGTATAAAACTCCAATGTCTGCTATTATTGTCTGACTGTAATGGTCCATCAGTTACAAGAGACAAGGCAGATAGGCAAAATCAGGGATGTTCTGTAAAATCAAGGTTAGTTGAGATGGATGGGGGTGGGTCCATGGATGGGGCTTCCAAATGGCTATGCTCAAGATTTTCAGACAAAGCCAAGAGGAGCACTGCATATATGCAGCTGTATCATTTAGGAAGAAGCACAGGGCATCTCTCAGAAATAAACCCAAATGGTCAAACCATAATATCATAGGTTCATAGGTAGGTACTAGGCTATTGGCCCTAGGGCATATATAAGCCCAGCCAAAAAGGTACCCTGGCGTTTGCCACCCAAGAAAATTATTTTCCTGTGCTCCTGTTGAGCAGAGCCACAGAGGTGATCTCCAGGATGAATTTCCTATTTCCCATCCAATCATCAAGATTTTTCTTGAAGAGTGCTAATGAGGAGCTTTGTTTGATATAGATAGGTAGTTTATTCCAGAGTATGGGAAGTCTTTGGGGCAGGAATCTATCCCTCCAGCATGTTCTGTTGATTGTAGTGACAAGGTTTAGGTCCCTAGAGCGTGTAGCTTGGAGAGATTGGGATTTCTTTAAGTGGAGTATGTCCAACAGCTCTGGGTTTGACATAGCTTTGTATGTTAGGCAGAGATTGCCTCTGAGTAGGCGATATGCGATGGTGTAAAGCTGGAGTTTTTTTAGAAGGTCTGCGTACGGCATCTGTTTGAGGCCAGTAATTCTCTTTGTGAGGTATTTCTGTGGCCTTTCCCGTTGTTGTACATGTCTTGTGAGGTACATATGAAAAGGGGTGGTGTGCTCTATAATGGGTCTAATGAGTGATGAGTAGAGGGGAACAATGACCTCTTTTTTCCTGGATGAGAAACCTTTTGTGATGAGGTGTGCCACATAGAAAGATTTCCTGACTACTGTGGTGATGTGATTATCAAAGGAGAGACTACTGTCCACCTGTGTCCCAAGGTCTCTTATCACACTTTCAGTGTTAAGTAGGCTACCACCTATGTGGTAGCGCATGGGTACAGAGTTTTTACCAAAGGGGATGACAATGCACTTTTTGGCATTGAGCTTGAGGTCATGGCTTTGACACCAGGCATCTGTCTCCATGACGCCCTTTTGTAGGATGTCCAGATCATTAGGAGTTTCGATTATGGCTCCTAGTTTGTAGTCATGTGCAAACTTTGTTAGCTAAAGACCTGCTGTGTTAGCCTGTACTTCAGAAAAGTAGATGCCAAACAGGCGAGGACCCAGGACTGAACCCTGTGGTACTCCACTTGTCACTGGTCTGAAGTCGGATTTGGAGTCTACTACTTTCACAGTGTGGGTTCTCTCAGTGAGCCAGTTGACAACCCATCTTGTGACATAGGGATTTATACCTAGTTTAGTGAGTTTATCGATAATTCCAGAGTGAGGGATGGTGTCAAAAGCATTGGCGAGATCTAGAGAGGCCGTGTGAACCACCTTACCCTCATCTACGGCTTTGGTGACTGCTTCAAAGAAGTCTATCAGGTTTAGGAGATATGATCTGCCTTTTACAAAACTGAACTGGGTGGGGTCCAGAGTTTGGAGATTACCAATGTCTTTGTGTATATGATCTATGATGATACGTTCCATGGCCTTGCAGACCAGGCTCATTAGGCTAATGGTGCGGTAGTTCCCGGGGTCCATGGTGGCTCCCTTTTTGTGGAGTGGGATAACCATTGCTGTGCATCATTCAGTGGGTACAAAGCTTGAGGTGAGGCTATGATTGAACATGGTGCTTAGGTAAGGTGCCAGGTCCCATGAATGCTGTGTTCTTGGCTTTGGAGAGTGTGTTTTTTGCCTGTGCAGCCGTGGTTACAGGAACTTTGCATTCTTCTGGCAAAGAGATGGGCCCTTTAGGGGGTGAGAGGGGGGTAAAGTTAGCACTGAACCTATCTACCAGGATGTAGGCAATATCATAGGTTAGATGTCAACAAGGCTTGTAATAAAAGGAAGAGTTTTTTGAGCAAAACTAAGAAGAGCCATTCCCAGAATGTTAGTTCCCTCATCTTTGAAATAAACAGACAACTCAAAGAGCTTAATAAAATCCATGAAAGACACAGGTGAGGCTGAAATCAGCCTGGGCTCTGTATCTGTCAGCTGTGATAACATGATCAACAGACCTCAGTGGTTTGTCACAGATGGTCTTCATCTGTCACCCCTGGGATTTCGGCAACTGGCTAAGGATCTTGCCACCCTCATAGTGTCTTATTTAGGAAGTGTCTCAAGGACAAAATTCCTGACATAAAAAACTTCATCTAAAAACAACCTCAAGGTTATGCTGCTAAATGCTAGGAGTCTTAACATGAAACTTCACTCACTGGAAGCAGTCCTCACCTTGGAAGGCGCAGGCATTTGTGTAGTCACAGAGACCTGGTTCAAGGCTGTGGAGAGCAGTCCAGCCATACCAGGTTACACCTCCTTCCACACATTCAAACCACAAACTGAAGGTATGAAAACTAAAGGGGGTAGTGTATCAATATTCATTAAAGATAAATACACCTCCAGATTAGTTAAACAATATGATTCCTTGCAGATACTTCAGGTGCAATTAACTGTTGGTAGGACACCTATTCAAGACATTGCCAAATACAGGACCTCCTCCATGAATCCCGGTACCCACTCTGCCTATTTAGATCTACTTGAGTCTATCAAGATACATCTGAACAACATGGTTTTGGGAAACTTTAACTACCCATTCATAGAATGGGTAAATTACTTGTGCTCAAACTCACTTGCTCAAAGGTTCTTTGACTTTGTTAGCTCCAATGCCCTGGACCAGCTGGTTGACACCCCCACAAGTGGATCTAGTGGGTACAATATGGGGGACCACTGTAGCACCACCTCTGTGAGGTCTTTGCTGGTGAGATCTGACCACAAATCAGTTTCATTTGAAGTTACTATGACACCTGACCACCCCAGCAGCAACTAAACTATAAAACTTCTCCAAAGCAGCCACCCCCCCCCAAATGGAACTGGCAACTATGCTGAGTTCTACACCATTGCTTTATGCAAACACCTGTATAACTTGCATTGATTCAGCTGTACCTGATTGGACAAAAATAAGCTCCTCAAGGAAGAGCAAACCTGTCTGGTGGACAACTGCCATCAAGAGACTTTACAATAGGAGGAAGAAATTGCTGTCTAAGCATAAGAGGGAGTGAGCCTTAAACTGGAAACACTCCATCTTCAGCTTAAACAAGCAAATAAGATTTATTGTGAAGTCCTCCAAAGCAAACTATAAATCAAAATTAGCTTTCTCAACTAAGGACTACTAAGGACAACCATAAGGCATTCTTTAGTTACATCCGTAACCTAAAAGGAAAGGTCCAAATTTGTGCTGAACTGGTAGTTAATGATACCACATAAACTGAGCCTGTGGACATAAATAACCTGTTGGCTGATAGGTTCTGTGAAAACTTCACACTCCTGTTCCCACTATATGTACCCCATGACATCCAAACCACCTGTCCCCTGCCATGTATCTCTAAAGAGCAGGTTGCAAATGCCCTCTCCATGGCCAAAAACACAAGATCTATGGGACCTGATAACATCCCTGGATGCATCCTACATGGGCTCCAACAAGAATTAGCAATACCGAATTAGCAACACCACTGGGTACTCTTTTCAATCATAGTCTAAGCACCAGCTTTGCCCTAGCTGAATGGAAAATGGCCACCATTATTCCCTTGCAGAAAGGTGGTGATTCCACTGACCCTGGCAACTATAGACCTATTAGCCTGACTAGCCTTATTTGCAAGGCCATGGAGTGAATCATCATGGATCTTATCAACAAAGATATAGGTAATATATAGATAGGGAGGGAGGGAGGGTGGCCTAATGGTTAAGGTGTTTGCCTTACAAACACAAGGTGCAGGGTTTGAGTCTCACAAGGGATAATTGGCTAGGCTTAAAATGGCTCGCAAGGGCAGTTAGCTTAGTACTAACCTAGGAACCTATAATCTCCTAACACTTGACCCTACTCATTTTGGATTTGTCAAAGGGAGATCTGTTAAACCTAGTGAACTTCTTTGCGATAGTCACCAAGGCCCTGGATGAGGGGAGGTCTGTGCATACAACCTACGTAGACTTAGCCAACGCTTTTGACACTGTCCTCCACTCAGACGCCATTGACAAACTCACCCAGCTAGGTATCAACCCTTATATCATTAGATGGGTCACTAACTGGTTCACTTATAGAACACATATAGTCAAAATAGGGGACCCCACCTCCAACAGCAGACCTGTAACCAGTGGTGTTCCACAGGGATCAGTCCTGGGACCTCTACTGTTTGGAATCAATTTCCCCAAAGTACAATCAAAAACTAAAGGTCTGGGGCTAACAAAGTTTGCTGATGACTGCAAACTGGGAGGGGTCATAGAATCTCCAAATGATGTCAACATTTAATAAGAAGGTCTTACACAAACAAATGACTGGTGCCAAAGTCATGGCCTTAAACTCAATGCAAAAAAAAATGTATTATCATCCCTTTTGGTAAGAACGATGTTCCTACTGACTACCACATCAATAGTAACACCCTAAGTACACACAGTGGTGAGAGACCTGGGCAGACAAGTTGACAGCAATCTTACCTTTGATCACTATGTCCCCACAGTGGTAAGATGGGCATTCTGTATTGCTCATCTCATATGTAAGGGTATTGCCTCCAGAAAAAAAAAGTTATAATCTCCCAGTACTTTTCCCTCATCAGGCCAATAATTGAGTACTGTGCCCCTTTTGGTATGTATCTTTTCAAACACCGGCAGCAGTTGGAGAAATCACAAAGATTCTTCATGAGGAAAATTCAAGATCTTCAGCATCTGTCCTATGCGGATCATCTGAAATAACTGTCACTTTATTCTGTTCAATCTCTGCCTTGCATATAAGGCAATCTCTGGCCCTGCTTTATTGAAAATGCTGCATATCTGCAACTCAAATGGTACCCAGGTTACTTGCTCTAAAAACCTGAAGCTGGTATGTCACATTAATAGAACCTGCTGGAGGGATAGATTTGTGTCCCAGAGACTACCACACCTTTGGAACAGATCCCCACTTCATGTCAAACAAAGTACCTCATTGGCCTTCTTCAAAAGCAATCTGGACGATTGGATGAGTAACCGTAAGTTAACCCTGGGGGTTCTACCTGTGTCCCTCTTGGACACGGGCATTAGGTGCTGATCATGGAAATATGGGTAGAACTTGGTTAGGTTTGTAAGGGCCCTAGGGCCATTACCCTAGTAACTTCCTATAATACTATGATCTTAAATAGCTTCATAAGCCAAAATAAAATCGCAAGCCTTTTTAGTTATGTTTGAAATCTCAGAAGCACAATAAAATGTGTTGAGCTGATTGTGAGAGATGTTACCTACACTGAGGCTGAAGATATAGAGAACCTACCAACTAATAAATTCATCTCTAACTTTAACGCTCTCTGTTTTCTTTCTGTCCCACAAGATATACCTGAACCTAGCTCACCTCCAGTTATCGTACAAAACCAAGTCCTAAAAGTGCTATCATAAGTTAAAAATACTGCATCAGTGGGTCCAAACAGTATCTATAGATGTATCATATATATAACATAAAGCATGATTTAGCTGCCTCCATTCCTACCAGCACTGTTCAACCTCAGCCTCCATATGTGTTTTGTACCAAGCAAATAGTGAACAGCTACAGTCATTCCCCTGCATAAGGAAAGACTTTCCATAGACGTGGGCAATTGCAGATCTGTATGTCTGACCAACCTAATATGCAAAGCCATGGAAAGACTTGATCATGGAACTATTTAACAAGGATATAGTGAACCTCAAACACTGGACATGTCTCAGTTTGTTTTTATCAAGGGCAGGTCATGTTTACTCAAGTTGTTTGGGATTTGGGAACGTATGTGGACAATGACATAACCTACAACCGATATGTGTCCACTGTCATAGGAATGTCCTTCTATAGTGTGCAGCTTATAAGCTAAGAGATTGTTTCTAGATCTAGGGATGTCATTGTCCTTCTTTTACTCAACTGTCATTAGGCCAGTCATTGGGTATAATGCCACCTTTGGCATGTATCTATCCAGACACATCAAACAAATGAAACACCCAGATAGATACCTTACTAAAAGGATACAAGTACTAAATAATATGCCCTAAATGGACTGACTCATAGTCCTGTCACTGCACTCTGTAACCCACAGACTGCTAAGAGGTGACCTATGTCTGGTGTACAAGGCATCCTCTGACCCAATACTGATGGATCTACTGCACATCAGCAGGTCAAATGGCATTAGAAATACTTGGTCTAGGGATCTAAACCTCTTCTGAAACATCAACAGAAAAGTTTGGAGGGACAGGAATATGTCTCAGAGAGAATACTGCTGCTGTGGAACAGACTCCCTATCCACATTAAACAAAGCTCATCCCTGTGCATATTCAGATACAACTTGGATCTATAGATGTGTCATAAAACATTTACTCCAGGACAGCCCCCCTGTACTACTAATGGCCAGAGATAGCTTCTAAATGTTTTATCCCATGCATGGGTCCCCTCAGTTTATCTATGATATTGAGCCCAGTTATTCTTACTAAGGATAATATATAAGTATTGACCAGAGAATGGGCAAGTACAAACAAGAAAGGTTAATTCAAGCACAACAATAGAAACTGGCTAGGCTTAAAATGGCCCACAAGGGCAGCTAGCCGAGTACCTATCTATGAACCTATGAAACTCGACAACACCAGAGAGAATTATAAATATTAGTTGGAGTCACTTGCATAGTTAATAGTACAGTTGGTCTAGCATCATGGTGAATTTTCTGAACAATAAGAAGAATGACTTTCCCAGTCAGCATATGTTAAATAAATAAATAAAATGAATAATGAAACTCTAATGTCTGTCATTATTGACTGGCTACTCATTCATGATTTCTGAGGAATAAGGACTGAGTAAGAGACAAAATCAGGGATGTTTTGTAAAGACAGGGGCAAGTAGGAAGTATGGTAGTGTGTGTGTGTGTGTGTGTGTGTGTGTGCGTGCGTGCGTGCGTGTGTGTGTGTGTGTGTGTGTGTGTGTGTGTGTGTGCGTGTGTGTATGACTGAGGGGGGTGCTGTGCTAATGTGATACATGGGCCTCCTGAGGTGATTAGCGCAAAAAAGGGCTGAAACACTAGTGGTACCATCACATGATTCAGTGATGCAAACTAACTGATAACAAGGTCTTTGCCCATTGCAGCTAACGCATTTCCAAATCACATTTTCTACAGTTGTGGACACAGACCCTTTTGGCTACAGCACATAACATCCACAGGGGGAGATCAGCTTTGAGTCCTTGCACCCTTCACATAGCCACTGATTAGTGCTGCAGTATATGCTGTTTGACTCTTATCCCAGCACATCTCTTGTTTAATGATGTACTGGATATACTTTTAATAAATGCTCGTTTCAAGGAAAGAGAAGTTTTAGTGCTGCCCATCCAACTCTGTGTCAGTGTGAAAGGTTTTGGTTTTATTTAGCAAATGGCTGTTGATGTGTTCAATGTAAAATCTGAAATAAATATTTTAAATTAAAAAATAATTAAGAAACTAGTTTGAACACTGACAGGTTTGAATGACGTTTTTAATAACTAGTGAGAGACAATCAAGTAATGGGATATCAGTATGACTATGAGGGTGGTGGTTCATTATTTTGACTAGGACACAATTTGACTATGATGTGGTTCTGGCTGTTACAGGTAATTATTAGCACTACTGGAGCTTTTCTTGCCTGTGTTGTAAATAAGACCTGCTGGAGAGACAGGTATATATCTTAGAAACTACCCCTTCTCTGGAACAGGTACCTATCCATGTGAAGCAGCATTCCTGCATAACCCAGTTCAAGTGTAGCTTGGATAATTGGATGGGGAACAGGAAATTTATCCTTGGTTTGGCACCTATGTCTTTAATGGACACAGACAGACTGTAAATGGTTCATCTCCCAGGCCTCTGCTTGTAAATGTTTCATCTGCCAATCCTCTGTTTAAACTTATCAAGGGTACCAAAACTTATCTGAGATTTTAGATAAATGGTAGAGCTTAAAAAGGCCCCTGTGACTGTTAGCCTATTACATACCTATGAACCTATGTAGTCTTGGACTTCAATTTATTGCTCTCTCAGTTATTCAGTCCAGCATTTTCCGAATTGTTCTAAAGAGTACTGAATTTATTTTTTTATTTTGCCTGTATATATAGAAATTTCAGAGACTAGAAAGCTTGAATTGCTACAGTAGGTTATAAAGTGTATGAGTACTACTGTCTGATAATCAGAATTAGAAAATATCTGTGTCAATAAAATTAAGGGAATAGGAGGCAAGAACTTCAGAATTCTGCTATGTATAGCCTGGTTTGTGTTTTATCCATACTGAGACATGAGAAAATTATTTTTACCTAACTGGATCAGCATGTAGGCTTTCTGCTTTGTATCACTTATACCTCTACCAGAAGATATATCCCTCTTAATTTCAGCATAAATGTAGAGTGATTTATCAGTTTACTATCATGTTACTGAGACGGACTCAGTTGAATGGTCTTAACATCGACTCACGTCCACGAAAATTGCAATGCCAAATCCCAGTATTGGTGAAATACAAATCAAATATGATCTTGGGAAGAGTGCTAACATGGGCTGAGATGAGGGCGAGATTTGTACTTCTGCATTATTGGTGTTCAACATTGCCAGCATTCAATGTTCGGGTTTTATGCAAAGTGAATTCGATCGAGTCTGTCTTGGTAACATGTTAGTAAGCCTGCTTTATCAGTGCATATTTGCTCCTATCAGCGTGATTCATCTAACTCTGCCTTCTAGGTCCAGCTGACAAGTTTTATGTATTGCATCTCTGATACCCCTTGCACCCCCCCAAACACACACACAGACACACACACACAGACACACACACACACACACACACACACACACACACACACACACACACACACACACACACACACACACACACACTCTCCACAGCCAACCACTCTATGAAAATGAAGAATCAGTGAAGAATGCTCTTTTTCTCTGCCATAGTGTACTAACACAAGTTAAAGCCTTCCTTTATTCCTTCCTTGTTTGCCTTGGCCTAGTGCACAACATTTGTGGACTGCACCCACGATGACACTTAGTGCACAACATTTGTGGACTGCAGCCACGATGACACTTAGTGCACAACATTTGTGGACTGCACCTACGATGACACTGACATTGATTGTATTTATGCTATACCAAAGATCAGTACCATTTTCATTTTGGGAAGCAACAGTGCAGTAGATTTGTACATTTTATGCTTAGGTCCAACTGATGCATAGTGGTTTATTCCTTGTCATGTAACCAGTGGGCAGTATTGCTGTATTTTGAATTTCTTGACATAGCTCAACTCCTTCTCCCGCTAGAAGCTGTACACAGTGATTCTTTGTTTGGCCTATACCTGGAAGTGTCAACCTGCCTTCCCCCCCTTCCTGAGGTTAATGTTCAATGGTTCTTTTCTCCCATCAATGATAGTAGTAATGTAACACCTCACATTATACCCACCCCAAAATCATTGTACACAATACGTCCTAGCTAAACATTCCTTGAATTGTTTTTAAGTCTCTACTGGTGAAAACTTTCACCCTTTTTCTGTTCAGATCACTGTGTAACATACCTCTTAATACTGCTAATGCACACAATCCAAATCTTCCCTATACAAATGTAAAATGATTCTTTGTTGCACTCCATTTTCTGCTAAATAATCCACCTCTCTAGATCTTATAAACAAAGTTCTCTGTCTTTATTGCATTCTTCTAGAGATATGCACACAGTTCCTCTGTATTATGCTGTAACCCCTTATCCAGTCTCCTGTCTAGGATTAGTAAACTGCACCAAACTGCACCAAATGCCAGACTGCAAACTCAAGCTCTGCCATGCAATTTTGCATTGTACACACCATGCAATTTAACCATGACTGCAGTAATTCTGTTTATTTCCTCTTCTTTCCTTGACTGATTGTATAAAATATCTATACTTACTTTAAGAGTCGTATATGCAGGTCAGGTCCCTGTCCATTCTGCAGTAATCATTAACACCTCTATATGCATTTTCGTTGTTAGTATGGATTTACTCATGTTTACTCTTGGAACTGATAAATGTATTCCATAGTTTACTATCAGATAAGCAAATGAAAAAACCTTATTACAGTATTAGATATGTACTGCAGTTTGACACTGTCCTTCTCATGTAATTATTTTTTCTTCCATTTAGTCTCCTCTCCATCCAATTCCTGCATCTCCTACTAGCCCTCAGTCTGGAATGGATGGAAGTAACTCCACTCTTTCCGGCAGTGCCAGCAGTGGAGTGTCTTCGCTTAGCGAAAGTAACTTTGGACATTCATCCGAGCCACCACCACGTACAGACACTATGGACTCTGTTCCCAGTCAGTCTTGGAACACAGATGAAGACATAGAAACACCCTACCTTCCAGTCCGTTACAGTCTGTCTGAGCCTGATGTCCTTGAGTCTGTAAAGTCTCAGCCTTGCCGAAGTCATTCTGCTCCAACAGGTGTGATGCCACCAGAGCCTGTGGACCCCCCAGCCTTACCTCCAAAGCCGTACCAGCCCAGGATTCCAATAATAGAAAATGAAGAAAGGATGGAGGAAGAAGCAAGGCCCCGGATGACATCATGTAAAATTTCTCAAACTGTGCTGCCTAGTGGTAAAGAAGAACAAGCCAAGGTTGCCTGGGAGCAAGGGATAAAGGAAAAATAACACTAGAGTTTCAGAAGCAAATCATCTATTGGTTTAGACACTGGAGAAACACAGGGCAGGGCATTCCAAAACTGTGTGTAGACACATTACTACATTTGTATAATGCAATCAGCTGTCACTAGACAGCATCCTGAGCAGGCCCTATAAGCTGAACTATTTGAAATAGGGTGTCTGATTTGTACAAAGATTGTGTTTGCATGCGGTGTTGCTGCTTCATATGCACAGCAAGTGCAAACTGCATCACTGGTGCTCAGATCCTGACGCTATTTTCACAAAGCCCCATTCATTCAAAATGCTTGCCTTTCACTATGTAGATGTTGTGGAGGGAAATTGATAAAGGGAAGCAGCTTGTTGGGGTTTGGGTGCTGGTCATGTGCAATGAAATGGTATGAAGGAGAAAGAGTTGATGCAGGTTCATGGTTACACACACACACACACACACACACACACACACACACACACACACACACACACACAGACAGACCACACACACATACACACATGCACAAGCATGCATGTGCATGTATGTATGTATATGAAAGCTAGATTTAAGACAGACAATGACCTTGGATACAAACAGGGAATTCAACAAATGCTGTGTTAGCAAATCCATGGTGCTGAGCAGTACTGGATGAGTAATGCACATGCCAGCAAAATGATTTCCACTTGCCCTATTTCCTTTGATAGCAATTGTGATTCCATTTTGTGTCTGACTCTCATTATTGTTAGCTAGCATGTCAAAAGAAAGTGCCAATGCAGAATTTTGACTGAGTATTTCTTTGATATACTTATGCCGATAACTATGTCAGAGGCAATTTGGTAACAATAACAAAATAAAAAAATATATATCTGGCAAAGGCCCATAATTTAATGCTGCACTTGTGACTTGGACTTTGTCATCAGTGTCATCAGTTAACTGTTCGTCAGTTGTAGCTTATGTCAGCTTGTATGAGTCAGCTAATTTAGATCTGTAAGGAAATGTTTATTGATTGATGCTGCCTGTGGAACAGGCTGCTTGCAAGGTCTACTTTATCATTGGGCTTCACTCTTTAACTTATTTTCAGAAAATTAACTGCTTATGCTTGAGAAGCTCATATAGAAGGATAACTGTAAGAACTGTTATTGACAAATACAATGTTCTGGGATAATCTTTTTTTATTAAATAGTACAGAATAATAGTATATCATATATCTACATATATATCTATATATATATATATATATATATATATATATATATATATATATATGTGGGTTACCTTTAGTACTTCGACAGTCCATTACATCGAATTCCACTTCACCAACATGGCAGAACATCGACACATGAAGAGCCGAAGTTTCCCACACGGTAAGTTACCATTTGGCAATCCAGAACTGAAAAACTGCCATTAAACTGACTACACAAATGTGGGGGGCTTTGCCCCCACACACCCCTAACTTAATATTTCAACTCTGAGAATGCACTACCGCAGGGGGTATGGGGCAAAGTTCAGGTGGATGGCTAAATGGTAACTTACTGTGTGGGAAACTTCGGCTTTTCATTTGTCGATGTTCTGCCGTGTTGGTGAAGTGGAATTCGATGTAGTGGCTCTTCGACATACTAAGGGTAACCCATATATATATATATATATATATATATATATATATATATATATATATATATATATATATATATATATATACACACACACACACACACACACACACACACACACACACACACACACATATACACACAATTGCACACATACATACATATATGGTTTCATATGCTTTGATAGAATGTTTGTTCAACATCTGTTTAGTCAGCTGCTTTTGGTCAGCTAAACAGATTGTCGACAGGTATGTGATCACAAATTTCTCTGGTTTGGAAATATTCCCTTTTCCTAGTTTGCAATCTTAGAGTTAGTATATGTATAATTTGCAAGGGGGGTGTAGGAAAGGTTGCCCCCTGCAAAAAAAAATGTTCCTGCACCCCCGTTTTTTATGGGGTTTTTTTAGTTTTTTGTATGCACTGTGGTTGTATCTCAGTGCATGCACAGTAGAGGGTCAACATTTACATTTCCGATGTATTGTGTTGACTGGGATGTCAACATTTACTTTTGCTTGACCAAAGCAACTATAATCACACACACACATGCACACACGCACACACACACACACACACACACACACACATATATATATATATATATATATATATATATATATATATAGATAGATATCAATAAAGAACATGTATAATGGTGTACTTAGGCAACTCTGTTTATAACTTTTTTTTATTCTTTTTGCTGCATTTCATTCTGACATAGCTTATTTAATCACTAGCTGATAAATATAAGTGTAATGCCTTTGGTTTCACTGTATATATAAAACAATCACAAATGTATCTGTTGCAAGAAACTGGGCAGAGCTGAAAAATATAATTTCATGAGATGCAGTGAATTATTTCTTTAAAAAAATATAACTGGGATATGATATAGTTATGGTAAATTTATATATGTGTTTTTTTAATGTAATGGATCTAGTTTGACATTTCAGGTTTCTTTTTAGAAAATCAAACTAACATTATTTGGTACTACATCTAGTTTGAAATTTCCAGTTTCTTTTTAGAAAACCACACTTGTATTGTTTGGCACTGCATTTTCAGCATTTCATTGCAATCCATCCCTTTGCTGTGGATGTTCCAGCACATATGTATTAAGCACAGATACCGATGCCTTCATCTTAGCTTGAGGATAGACACCATGTACATCAAGGCATGTCATTTATCTGTGCTAGAATTCTGGCACCTTTCTATAAACATTTCATCTTTAGCCTAAAAACTTTTATACAGCTTGAATGCTTTTAGCTTTTGCACAGTTCATGTGTCTGACAGTAGAAGTTCATAGAAGATAGCCATGGTCATTTGACAGATAAGGCTAGAAAAAGTCAGCTTGGTAAATACCAAGGGCATCAAGATTAAACTCTGCTAACAATGAAAGAGGTTAAGTTTCAGCCCCTAAATTATAATTATGTTGTTGGGGATTGTGTATAGGGAGCTTGAATATTTAAACTTGCTGAAAAAAGAGATTTGCTCCCTACCCTGAAAACTTAGAAACATATAATGAGTTCAAAGCTCTGTTTATAGCCTTTATATGTGGAAGGAAAATGGTCCACTGATGAAATAATGTCTTGGAAGTATCGCAGATGGGGTACAAATCCACCCCAAATTACTTTTCCTTTCAAGATACTGAAAAAATCTTTAAAAGTATTACTTCTTATATGCTAGCACTTTAAAAGTTTCATGCTACAGACAACATAATCCTATATTTAGTGTAGATAGGGTAGTACTTCATAGATAACAATTAAAAAATGCATAAATGTTTAGGGAATAAACCAATAGTAGATGTATTAAAAAGTTTCAGTTATAATATTTGTCTCTCAGGACTGGTCCATTGACCATAGCAAACTGAAGTTCTAGAAAATTTTTGTAGTCCTTACTTAAAAGCAAAATATGTCATTCTTAAATTTTTTTATACAAGATGAGAGCTATTTTTTTCCTAATATTTTCTTCATAGCTATTGATGTTCAGATGATTAATGTGGATGAAATTTACAGCATCCACATCTAATGCACACTACTTGTATCCATTGGATTTTATCAAATTTGATTGTGTTTGAAAGTTAACCAGTTAAGTTAGTCAGTCATCAAATATTTCTCCATTAAAAGAAAACAAGAATAACTCTGCAAAACTTAGTAATAGTGGATTTTTCTTCTGCCCATTTTACTTAGAACATTCTTAGCTGAAACACAATACAGCCCAAATGAGACAGCATTCTGCAAACAGGGAATTCAGATGTCACCTGTGTTAAAAAAACAGATGTAGAACACATGATGGTTAATTGCACAGAAAGTTTTCTTTTCCTGGGCTTGATCACATTTTGCGCATATTTTTCTTCATATTGGCAGGTGCAGCTTTCATACACCAGTAGCAGGAAGCTGATATATAATGCTGCTTTACTTAACAAACTAATGAGTAAAGTTGTTTGTCTTTATTTATTTATGTATAGTTTATTGATCAGGTTAGCCTTTCTGGATGGAGCAGAATCTTAGAAGAGACCCAGGTAGAAACAATTGCAGTATAAACTGATATACAGTTTACAGCACACCATTATACCACTAACACGGTGCACACTTGCATACCATTTACAGGAGAAAATGAAGTAGCTAAAAGCAAAATATTGAAAAAAAACTGTTACTGCTATTATGCAGAAATAACGTGCCTGACCCATTTTACTTTACTGCACGCCATTCTATAGTTATGACTTCTAATTATTCTACTACTTTCATTTTGTATTCATTTTCTTAATGTCCTTACTGAAGATAGGTCTGTTTAATATAGTCATATCATTCCTGTAGCTGGGGCAGTAACAGTAATGTACATGAGTACTGGCATGGCTCATTCAGCTACAGCAGTAACAGTAATGTACATGAGTACTGGTGTGGCTCATTCAGCTACAGCAGTAACAGTAATGTACATGAGTACTGGCGTGGCTCATTCAGCTACAGCAGTAACAGTAATGTACATGAGTACTGGCGTGGCTCATTCAGCTACAGCAGTAACAGTAATGTACATGAGTACTGGCGTGGCTCATTCAGTTGCAGCAGTAACAGTAATGTACATGAGTACTGGCGTGGCTCATTCAGCTGCAACAGTAACAGTAATGTACATGAGTACTAGTGTGGCTCATTCAGCTGCAGCAGTAACAGTAATGTACATGAGTACTGGTGTGGCTCATTCAGCTACAGCAGTAACAGTAATGTACATGAGTACTGGCATGGCTCATTCAGCTGCAGCAGTAACAGTAATGTACATGAGTACTGGCGTGGCTCATTCAGCTGCAACAGTAACAGTAATGTACATGAGTACTGGTGTGGCTCATTCAACTGGAGCAGTAACATTAATGTGCATGAGTACTGGAGTGGCACATTCAACTGGAGCAGTAACATTAATGTACATGAGTACTGGCATGGCTCATTCAACTGCAGCAGTAACAGTAATGTACATGAGTACTAGTGTGGCTCATACGGCTGTAGCAGTAACAGTAATGTACATGAGTACTGGCGTGGCTCATTCACCTGCAGCAGTAACAGTAATGTACACAAGTACTGGTGTGGCTCATTCAACTGGAGCAGTAACATTAATGTGCATGAGTACTGGCGTGGCACATTCCACTGCAGCAGTAACATTAATGTACATGAGTACTGGCATGGCTCATTCAACTGCAGCAGTAACAGTAATGTACATGAGTACTGACGTGGCTCATTCAACTGGGGCAGTGACATTAATGTACATGAGTACTGGCGTGGCTCATTCAACTGGAGCAGTAACATTAATGTACATGAGTACTGGTGTGGCTCATTCAACTGGGGCAGTAACATTAATGTACATGAGTACTGGTGTGGCTCATTAATGTACATGAGTACATTATTGTTGGCGTGGCTCATTCATGTATGTCTCTTAGCTTCCAAATCATTATTTCTGTATGGAATACATATTACTAAGCTGAAGTGGCAAATGAAGTAAATAACAGAAAATCCAGATTTTTCTATTCTGCAAAGAAATGCTTTTATTAAATGGCACCACATTTTAGCACAATGCTATTTTAAATATTGCTGTTATGTAGTTTTTTTTTTAACTCATGACAGCTTGATACATTCCTTATTCATAGTGAAAGGCTATTCAGCTGAAGAGGAAGAATATGGTCTGACCCCTAGTTTTAAGAATTTTTAACTGATGATATGATACAGACCTCAATTATTTAGGAAGCTGAATGTGCTTTACAGATCTGAATATGTGTGTGCGTGTGTGTGTGCGTGTGTGTGTGTGTGTGTGTGTGTGTGTGTGTGTGTGTGTGTGTGTGTGTGTGTGTGTGTGTGTGTGCGTGCGTGCGCTGTGTGTGTGTGTGTGTGTGTGTGTGTGTGTGTGTGTGTGTGTGTATACACACACACACACACACATATATATATATATATATATATATATATATATATATAGTTAGTCTATATAAAATGCTAATTTGGTTGAACATTATTTGTTCTTTAAGGTGCACCTTTTCTAATGTTTTATTAGTATTTCATAGAGGTATGTTACTACTGGGGACATATCACAAATATGAGTTCTTTTGTCAGGGATTTTATGTTTCACCAAACATTCTTATTGATGTCTCCCATAACCAATGAAACATAAAGTAGTTTTGTTACATGGACAATCTGAGCAAATGAGCACTTTGTTTCTGATGTAAGCTAAGACTCTGCTCTACACAGAATCCCTAGCTTATGTTGCGCTTTGTTCCTTTTCATGTGCACCTGATATTTAAAACTTTGTTAATGAACAGTAACTAAACAAGCTATCTCCAGGTATGTAATAGTTAAGCTTTTATCGGTTTACTTTACTCCTGTTTTTGCTTCCTTTTCAATGAGCACTTTTTCATCTGACGTGATTTAGCTCTAATTAAGTAGCAGTGAAGATTATAAAATGTTTACCTACACTTTTAATTGAAAAGACTAGCATAAACTTTGGTTTTATTGACCATCTAGATTCTTTTCTGGGAGTTTTAAGAGTCTGTGTCACAAATTTCATTCTGCACTTGACATGCTGAAAGAATTTCTACCCAGCATACAGACGGCCAAACGCAATGGGCATAACAGATTACTTCAGAGCATTGTGAATTTCATGTAAAACAGAGAACCCACTTGCAGACATAGCAGAACAGATCTATCAACCATACTGGACCAGTTAATACAGAACACAGTTTTGCATTTGCTCCCCACTTAAAGTTTGTAGGTTTTTTTGCACTTGATAACACCTCATTTGGGAGAAAAGAGCTCATGCATGTTGCAGATAAATGCTTCAGCCAGAGTGTTTGAGTCATAGTTTATTTTTTATTACTTCAGTGGTGATAAGAGCGACAATACCTGCTCAATGCATTGCATCACTTATTTGAATGGCTTATTGCAATGGGGGCATTAATCGCAGTAATACATTACAAATATTTGAGATTACCATTAACCTGTAAAGCTTTAGCCATATTCTCCTTCATAGTGATTATGCTAATGTTAAGACTGACTCTTACATCAGTGTTTTAAATAAAGCATTTTTTTAACTAGGAATGCGTATTGACAATGATAGAGCTTTAAGCTCCTTAAAAAAATCATCCATTGCCTCATTTAAAGTGACATCTAGTCCTGTATGTCTGACACACATTTCAGGTGATCTTGTATTGCTGGATGGGGTATGGACTATACATTTCAAAAGTTATTTTCAAAAATGTTTTTGCTATTCCAAAGAAAAAGGGGATTTGTACATAATAGTAATATACTCATCAATTTAAACAAGAGATCATGAGCATGTAGCTTTGGCTGTCTTTAATAATGACTTGTAATGTATTTCTAAACTCATCAAACATGAAAGTCAGGTTAGCATGGCTAAAATCTCTGTCAGGGCATCACTTGTTCCATTCAATTATACATGAGAGCAAGAAGTTCCATTATATAGTGTTTTGAAGTTTTAAGAATAAAGATGTCCTCTGATTTGCCAGCTAAATACTATCACTTTGGTACAGTTTCACATGATAGTTGCTACAACTTATCTTAGCATTATTGTTAGCAGACAAAATCCTCAGGGAATACCAGCAGAGTCAACTTTCCTGTATTGAGACCTATAATTACCCCCCCCCCCATTTAAGATATTGTACAGTGTGTCTAAGTGATTGCTACATTAGACTGAAAATTTGCTGATTCTGTTTAAATCCTCCAAAGACTTTTTGGTTAACTATAGAACTTGATTTAACTTTGCGTTTATTCTACATTTCTTATTTTGTCTTTAGGCTAGTATATGCCTACATTTGGTAGTCATTGTTTATCTCTGCAATGCCTTCCTGCATCTGAGCAAAAGAATTTTCCTGAAATGCCATGCATAACACTTTCTTCAGTTTCTCATTTTGTCATTGTTTATCCCTGAAAATTGACTGTCTTAACTGACATGAAAAATAATATTCTTCTATAAATATGCTCTTGTCATTTTGGATAGAGGGATTTGTTTGTTGCATCTTTTCATAAGCAGTACCAAAGTAAAAAGTAAAATTAATAAATTTATCTTCCCACCCAGTACTATGGCAAGTGACTGCCTGTGATGTTATGGAATTAGGTTCGACTATCAACCTGTGTTGCAGTGGGATGACTAGGGCAAGGAAGAAATGATCGGCTTTAGCTGACTTACACTAGAATAGAGTAGGGTACTCCCCACAGCAAAAACACATTTTACTTATTTCAGAGACTTAGACTTTCATAGACTTACAGTAGGAAGATCACACAATCAAAACAAAATTAGCTACAATTTCTAGATCATGATAAGCGTAAAATTCTATGGAATCTGCCATTAGGAAACACTCATTTAATTGATTCATGAGGCAGTAAGATCTCAGAGAAGATTATTTGTTAAAGCTTGCCAGATACAGTGAATACAAACATCAACCTTCATCATCAAAATCATTGGAAGCATAGTGTCAGTTGCCTTAGTGGTCCTATTCAGTCTCATTTAATAGAATGCAGTCAATCCCTCAGAGCCACACGCTCCAGGGATCTAAACCTTATCATCACAATGAACAAAACATGCTGGAGAGATAGGTTCCTGACTCAGAAACTCCCCAGGCTCTGGAATAGACTGCCCATACATGTCAAGCAGGGCGCCTCTTTGGCCCTCTTCGAAAGGAACCTTGATGATTGGATGGGAGATAGAAAATTCACCCCTGGGATCACGTCAGTCGCCCTGCTAGACAGGGGTCCAGGGAAGTAAATACTGTGGGAAGAAATAGCCTGGAAATTGTTATGGCTAGGCTTGTACAGGCCCTAAGGCCGATAGCCTAGTACCAACCAATGAAACTATGAGCTGAAACAGCCCCCCATTAACAGATTAATTTTATAAAACTTAAACTTTAGAGGAAATATTGCTAGGAGATGGATGTAGTAACAGCTTTGTAGGGCTAAAATCACATCTGAAAACTACTGCATCTCATATCAGGGCAATGTTACATACAGCAGTCTAATTCTGTGCTTGCGCATTCATTCAGTCCACTGAAGTTGATGAAATGTGACTTAAACTTGGGACTAAGTAAGTTATGTGACTCACATTAAACACATTAATAAATGCAGGGCAGTTCTGTGAGCATTACATTTTTTCATTGCAAAAATACCTATGAACTAAACATTTTGGTAACTTTTTTGCAGAGTAGTGCAAATAACATTAAAGTTAAAATACTTCACATTAGAGGTAAGGAATGACTTAGTGTTTTAAAGATGTACTCCATTTAAGATACGTTGGCAACAGATGATGTCATGTTTCTATGCAAGTGCCTTAACAACAGTGTTATGGTGACTGTCATTCTCGGCAATTGTGTTAACTCCAAAATTGTGAATCTACCTACTGCTTATTTTCAAACCAAGAACAGCAGTTTTGTCTGTACCCCAGACAAATTTTGAAATTCCTTGCCCTTGTGTATTAGACAGTCTCTTTCTATAGCTAATTTAAACCTCTGCTTAGATAGTTGGTTTGGGAAAGCTGTATACTACACATGCCCTAGGTGGCTACTGAATGCAGTTAGCTGTGTACACTGCATTAAACACAAAATTTTTGAAGGTCATGTTTAAAGTGGCAAACATACTTTTATTTTTACACAAAAAAGTGCTTATGTGTGTCACTTGTGAATGTAAACCCTCTTTTGTGTACATATAAATCTTTGTTTCATGCACACTGACTTGTCACACATCATACAAACTTCAAGGAGCAATTTTAATGCATGGTGTTGCCCTCTATCACCAAAAATATCACAAGTCATGAATAACATAAGGAAAGACCTATTCTAATTGATATGAAACACAATAAAACTAATGTGATAATATTACACCCTGACCAAATAAGAGTGACAAAGTGGGTATTCATAAGGTGAGCAACAATATATAAAAGCAAAACTTAAGACCATCTTTCCAGGAAACATAATTTTCATACCCTTCAATTATTTCACATTATTTGGCATGCAGTCAGTCGATAGTTCCAGGAAGGTTGTATTTTCCTGTACTAACTCTTTGAAAAAAATGCATAGAATGAGGAAGTTTATGTTACCATTAAGACGGAAAATATAAAATTGTGGTTGCCTTATGTTCATCATGTTGATCACTGCTATTATAGCCTTAGCTATATGGATATAACAGCCGGCCAGCTTCCAAAGCTTCAGGGCACATACCCAAACTGCCAAGCATGAGCTGAGTTGACTAAAACACAAGTTAGGGAGCCAAGCCCTTCAGAGATTTACCGCCCCTAAAGAGTACTATCCTCTAGTTATTTTAAAGCTAGGAGATTGTGTTTTAATGGATTGTCATGAGACTGTACTGTATTTTTAAACAAAAGCTCTCTTTTTTTCCTGTCAGTTTAAACATTGTTTAAAGTAACTGGAAACCATTTTTTCCTGTGGAGAAATTGTGTTTATTTTACTTTGTGGGGCTGGCACAGTTTTTGTAAAGTGCTTTATACTGTATTTGTCTGGAGAAAAAAAAGGCTTTTAAGTATTTGTTGTTTTTACTGGCATTCACTGCTTGTTTTCCAAGGGAAAGAGGCATCATTTTCAGCTTGACCATGGAACAAACTGTCAGTCCTTCTAGCCACAAAAAGAAAAAGTTAAGCAAACAGCCTTTGCCACCACAGCAGACTAGCAGTCTGTCTCAGCAGCAGGGGGGTGACTCTGCTGTGGCTATTTGTTGTACCTCAAAGCACTCATCTTTTACTCTAAATCACTCATCTACAGCTGCTATAGACTGGGGCTTATCCACATCTTCTGGGGCTGCTGGGGTCCCTCAGTTGACAAGGGAGAGACAGTCTTATCAGTCCTGGGAATGAGAACAGGGAAAGCTTACATGTTATGTCAGAATGTTGTACCCATCTATAGTGAAGCAGTTGTTGCCAGTAATAACACTATTGACTCCATTATTCCTGTCAAAAACAAGCAGAAAGCTAAGCATGTATCTACTACTCCTCAAATATCCTTAATATTCTTAGACAGGAGTAGTTTACTGGATCTGGCTCAGGATTTAAGTCAGGTTATTTGTCCTTTTTATAAGGTGTTTTTTGGTAAAAGAAAGAGGGATATATCTTTTCCTGAAGAGATTCAAGATTTTGAACCTGGACAGGAAGGTGAAGAGACAGAAATAGGGTTTTTCTCCTCAGATTTCTGATTCAGATTCAGAGGAGAGCTCATTTTCTGGTTCTCCCTGTGGGGTTTTCTCTTTCTCTGAGTCTGTTTCTAGAGTTTGCCAGTGTTTTTAGTGGGAGAACACTGAAGTTTTTCAGTCCCTCTGAAAATACTATGAGCTGTTAGAGAAAATATTTCCAGAACCTGCAGCCATTTCTCCGGTTTTGTCTGCTTAGATGATGTGTGTGTGTTAACTGCCTACAGTTTTCTTGAAAGTCAGCCAGCTGCTTCTAAAAAGAGAGATAGGATGTATAAAGTTCTTCAGTCTTTCAAGTTTTTATACAGTCTTCCCAAACCTGATCCAGAAGCTACAGCTTTAGAAAGTGCTTCTGCTGCTAAACACTTAGTTAATTCCAATCCTACACTTTCTGATACGAATGGGAAGATTATTGATAATTATGGGGAGAAAGTGTATTCTTCTGCAATTCTGAAACTAGGGAAAGGGTCCTTCAAGATTTGATCCATCTGTGGGGAGATCTTCAAGTAGACCTCTTTTATTGTTTTCTGAACAATCAACTGGTAAGATTCTGCTCCAGAGCTGCATGCAAGAAGGCTCAGAAGATAGATGCCTTTTCATTTTCTTAGACAAGAATGTTCCTGTATGCTTTTGCATCTTTTCCTCTAATATCCAGGGTACTTCTGAAGATTCACAAGGAATCCACTAAGATCATTGTAGTGACTCCCTTTTGGCCTAGGCAGCCAAGGTTCTCCCTTCTTTTGGAAATGGCCAGGGGCAATTACCACAAGCTTCCTCACACACTGGATCTACTCACACAAGAACAGGGGTGTTTGATACACCCCAACACCAGTCAACTTCAACTGACTGTCTGGATGATAAGGTCTTAATTCCTTTTAGGCACCTGTTTACTGAGGATGTGCAGCACATACTAATGGAGCCAAGAAATGTGCTTCTAGAAAAACATACATTAATAAATGGAAATGTTTGTCTAGTTGGAGCCAACAACACAATCAGCACCCATTCTGGGCTAGTTGTTGTCTGGTTCTACAATATTTGTGTGAGTTACTATACTATGTCCTTTCCTATAACTCTGTCAAGGTGCATTTATCAGTCATTTCAGCATGCCTGCCCATGGACCCTCCTCTTTCAAATCAGTTTCATGTCAAAATGTTTTTGAAATGGGTTTTACATAAGAGGCTGCCAAGAAAACCAGCGGACCCCATTGGAATTTTAACTTTGTGTTGGAGAAGCTAACAGCTGCTGTATTTGAACCAGCTAACCTGTATGACTTGAATTTCTTAACATGGAAAACTGTTTTACTGATTGCTCTGACCTCTGCAAAAAGAGTATCTGAGTTTCAGGCTCATATGGTGAGTAAACCTACCTCTTTTTCCACAGGGACAGGGTTTCTTTGAGAAGTCATTCTTCTTTTATGCCTAAAGTAGTATCTAAGTTTACTTTAAGCCAAACTATCCATCTCCCCATTTTCTTTTCTAAACCCAGAAATGAGGGAAAAAGGATACTGCATACCTTGGATGTCCACAGACAACTCTGGTACTATGTTGACAGAACTAAATCTTTCATATCTCTGGATCAATTGTTCATTTTTTGTGAAGGTAAAAAGGAGTGACAACCTGTGTCAAAAGAGACCATTTTAAAATGTCTGTCAAAGGTTATTACCTTTGTTATACAACCCATAACAAAACTATTTCAGGCAGAGTCAAGACCCACTCTATCAGGGCCTTAGCCTCATCTATGACTTATTGGAAAGGGGTGGATTCTAGAAGTATTCTAGAAGCATCAAGTTGATCCTCTGTACATACTTTCATAAAGCCCTATTCGTTTGATTCATTCTCTACATCTAGATCAGGTTTTACAAGGATCATCCTGCAGGGGCTACTAGAATCTTTCCCTTCCATCTCCCAGATGAAGTAAGCTAGGGTAATCTACCCATATAGCTAAGGCTATTGCAGTAGTTCCCAATATGATGAACATAGTACAGTTGTGTAAGTAAACTTACCATAACAATAGGTGATCACTGTTGCAGTA
Organism: Protopterus annectens; assembly: GCF_019279795.1. Classification (NCBI taxonomy): domain Eukaryota; kingdom Metazoa; phylum Chordata; order Ceratodontiformes; family Protopteridae; genus Protopterus; species Protopterus annectens. The sequence continues at coordinate 1,401,438,358 of NC_056739.1, read as the reverse complement.
GCCACTCCCTCCCTCCATTCTGCTTGTTTTTTTGGTATGTTGTTTATGCAAGGATGTGGTTATTTATTTTTTGTTTTTCCTAACATTGTCCTTTCAGGACTCAGCCTCCCTTTCTGTGTTGGCAGGAAAAGTCTGAAGGACTTGACTCCAAAACTTGTCTTTTAGTAAGGTCAGCATGAGGTACCTGACAGTTTGGGTGCATGCAAGGTGCCCCGAAGCTTTGCAAGCAGGCCAGCTGTTATATCCTTGGAAAACTATAAGCCATATAACTAAGACTACTGCAGCAATGATCATTTGAACATCTACTTTTGCATTCCATCACAGCCATGAAAATAAGAAATAAAGTCTAATGCAATGTAAGCAGTTTTTGGCAAAAGCAGAAGTATGTATCTGTATTCTCAGGTGACAAATATGATTGAAGGGCTGTATGTAAGAGTTGAGAAGTCAGTGGCAAGATGTGTGGAATAAGCAATAAAGAAGAAGTGAAGGAGCAGGGAGGTGAGGATCACAAATGCTGATGAGGGGTTAGAATATGAATGTAACTGGGAAGTGGACATGATAAGAAATGGTTTGTGTAATAGAAGAAAATAGAAGAATGTGAAGGTAGCAAAGCTAAGTGGAACAGGTCTGATAATGTATTAACAGACGAATCTCAGTATACAGGTCTTCTGAGAAGACAAGTGATGTCAGGTAAAGTATTCTACTGAAAGTTACAAAACAGTTAGCATGCATTTAATTGCATTTGTTCCTGGGCGCTATAATAGGAAAGGTTAACATACCATATAGAGGTAGCATATTTCAGAGAAAGAAGGAGAAATAGAAAAACATTTTTCAGTTCGCTAAACTTACAGTTAGATTCATTAACATCGACACAGTGTATACGGTCTATATTCAAGAACATCCCTACCACATTTTTTTGTGTTTTCTAGTCACTCAGAAAGATTAGACTATGAGTAAATGTAGTCAACGCTTTGTAGTAACCTTTATGAATCCCCCCTTGATATTTACGGCTGTAAGAAAATCAGTAGGAAAACTATAAATTAGGAGGAAGAAGTTGTGAGTTATGCTTGTCTTATCCATTCACTCAGAACAGCGCGCACTTAATGTACACTTTGTGTGGGCATCAGTGAATCCTAGCATAGAGTTTATGATAAAATCACTAGCAAGAATGAGGAGAGAAAAGTGAAATATGAAATGGAGCTATTGCAAACCTTTACAGAGATGCAAACCTGGCAAATTAAGAAAAGCCACCTGACGTTTGGGTTTTGGGATTAAAAGGACAAACAAAACCAAGGTGGAATCAGGTGAAGACTCAAAAAGCAAAACAACAGAATGATGAGGAAAAACTGTTTCAGCTGTCCAAATAAACAGCAATAAATGGCATCTGAGTATGACTTTGGCAGAATCATTTTCAACATTTTAGCATAAGGAGATGGAGTCACAGTTATAGTACACAAAGGGCTTGTTGCACAGTGTAATAGAACTAAAAGTAATCTCATAAATTTCTGGTAGTAATAGAGTGAATGATAAAAGTACTAGAGATATATTTTAGTCATCTGGCTTGAGAAAAAAATGAATAAAAGTATTTCAAATTGAGAAGGAACATACTTTACTGATTTTACCTATCCTCCTACAAGAAGCATTTTGTAATTAAAAAGAAAACTCTAAAAGGTGTCTGCCGTTTAACTGTCATATACATGCTTGTTATATTTGGTCACATGATGCAGGATTAGCCTTTCATGTATTTTTAAATTACATGAATTCCATTAAAAAGCACATTTCCAACTCAACTAAAAAGTGTTAAAAACAAAATATTCTGTAATGAACTAAATTTATTCAAACACCGCCATGCCACCACAAGGTATTTCAGACTTTGTATCTGTTTGTTTAGAAAGCAACTGAAGCTGTTTTTGCTGAGAGGAAGAGCATGAAAACAATGCAGTGACAATTGTATGACTGATGTAGTTGGACTGGCCAAAGCTACAATTTGTGCACCATGGTTTTATTCTAGTTATTCATTTAATGACCATTTTTTTTTATAAAAGTTGAAAATAAGTGACCTTCTGGTTGTCAGTCATTTATTTAATAAAGGGGTACCTGAAATATTATTCACTATGTAAGCATTTACTGCACTGGTTAACTTTTGTTCTTACATTATCATACTTTTTTTCTAAATTTAAAATAAGCAACATTTTAGCATAGTCATACTTAAATCATAGAGTTAAGAGCTTGGTATTGCCATCTTAAATTTAAAATAAGCAACATTTTAACATACTCATACTTAAATCATAGAGTTAAGAGCTTGGTATCGCCATCTTAAATTTAAAATAAGCAACATTTTAACATACTCATACTTAAATCATGTAGTTAAGAGCTTGGTATCGCCATCTTAAATTCTCTTCACTTTACTGAACTGTGTACAACTGAATGTGTGTTATTTATGTTATAGTAATTATGTTCAAAATGATATCGCTAAATGAAATTTCACTATTTCTAAATACGTTAATGCTGGAATAGTAAGCCAGTGGTTTACAGAACAAATTTTTCAAAGCAAGTATTGCCAAGATTATCTTTTATGCAAAGTTAACTTTGTATCTAAGACTGAGATCACCACAAAAATGGCTCATTCTCACAGATAAATGGATTGAACAGTGAAAGAAAGAAATATGCTATAGTAAGCCCCAAAATAATGTTTGCAAAGTAACATTAAAAATGGCAAATAATGTATGAAGAGTTCTGAATGAAAGCAGAATGAATTGATGAACTGCTTACAATTCATCTGTGCTAACCAAACAAAATTTCTCAAAGACAGAGTTTGCTGTGATTGTGCAACATTGTGAACACACACACACACACACACACACACACACACACACACACACACACACACACACACACACATATATATATACAGCTATCTATATCTATAGCTATATTTATATCTATATCTAAATCTGTATTGATATATCCCTTGTTATATAGATAAATACATATGGATCTACTTTAGATTATTGAATCACCACAACTACAAAAAGGAAATCTCTGAGACAAGAACAATGAAGGTTTAGAAAACCAAGAGTCCACAACAACAGAAATTAGATTGAACTAGCTGTATATTTTAAATAGAGATTGCAGTACAGTCAGGATGGGGAAATCTACCCTTAGCCTCAATGTAGTGTGATCTCAGAATTGGTATATATAATTTGCAAGTGATGCAGGGGGGCTTGCCCCCCTGCAAAAACATAAAAAAAATGTGTTAGACCTGCAAATTATATATACCAACTCTGGGATTGCACTACAGTGAGGATAAGGGAAGATTTCTCATTCCTGACTGTACCGCAATCTCCATTAAAATATACAGCTACTTCATTCTAATTTCTGGTGTTATGCAATCTTGGTTTTCTAAACCTTCATTGTTCTTGTCTCAGTGATTTCTGTTTCGGCGTTGTGGTAATTGGGTAATCCAAAGTAGATCCATACATATAGATATAAATATTCACAGGTGTACTTTTATTAATCAAAACTTCCAAATCTATCTATAGATAGACAGATAGATAGATAGATAGATAGATAGATAGATAGATAGATAGATAGATAGATAGATAGATATACAGACAGATAGACAGAGATATAGAAATTCACAAGTACATTTTTATTCCTCAAAAGTCTAAAATGTCAACAAAACAGATGGTTGGCAGGTGTGTTAGATTGACAATCCCCACAGCTGGGAATGTGCCCCTTCACCTGGGATTGTGTGATCTCAGAGTTAGTATATATAATTATCAGAATGTGTGGGCTCACAGCCCACCTCCCCCCCCAAAAAAAAAGTTTTTTTTTGCATAGTCAGAGGTTGCACCTGAGAGCATTGCTGTTGATGTTACAAAGAGAGAGAGAGAGTATGAAAAAATGCCTCATTACATATTTTATAAGCATTATGCAAAAATACATTTTTTCGTGCATTCATATACTAAGTTTTCTTTAATTTTAAAGCTGTTTTTATTCAAAAATGTCAGCCCTCATTCTATAAGGATACCAAAAAAAACCATATTTCCTCTTTCTAGAATTACTTTCATTGTCAACATCTGATTTGTCATCAGGTTAGAAATGCTGATTTATCATCAGGTTAGAAATGTTGGTGCCTTTACAGAAGAATTTTGACTCCGAAGAGGTTTGTTTAAAATTATCACATTCAACAAAAGTGAATTTTAAGATTTTAAGTGAATTTTAAGATTTTAATAATGGTATTTTAGCAACTGGGTGACCCCCCACCCCCACCCCCAGCAGAAAACCTTGTTTTCTGGAACTGTTGTGTAGTCTTTGTGATTAAGTGGTACACTGTTCGATCTTAGAGTGCAAGTCAAACCAAAAGCTGTAGGAAATAGTTTTTGGGGCTCTTTAAATATTAAATGGAAACTGTGTATCTATTGTAAAATGTGCAAAACTGAGCTGTGTGTCATATAAAGTGAGAA
>NC_056739.1:1401328889-1401428889 GCF_019279795.1 Protopterus annectens | reverse complement strand
CTCCCTCTACCCAGGAGAGGCTTGGTAAAGTCAGCCTGTCACTCCACCCTTTCTCATCAGCTGACTTAGTGCCAGGCTCACTAATCTATGCTGGCTTGTCTGGGATGCAGTCAGGCTTTCATTCGCATTTTTCACGCAGCTAATATGACCATATCTCTCGTTATTAAAATACTTATCACATAGACTTGCTGGGCACCTCGCCAAGGCCTTCAACACCATCCCCCACTCTGGAATCATAGATAAACTTACTAAGCTGGGCATAAATCCCTACATCTCTCGGATTTCCAACTGGCTTACTGACAGAACCCAGACTGTAAAAGTAGCCGACTCCAAATCCAGCTCCAGACAAGTGGCAAGTGGAGTACGTCAAGGTTCAGTCCTGGGACTGCTCTTGTTTGGCATCTACTTCTCTGAAGTACAGGCCAACACTAAGGGACTCTGGCTAACAACGTCTGCAGATGACTGCAAACTGGGAGCCATTACTGAACCCCCAAATGATGTGGATATTCTACAAAAGGGCCTTACAGAAACAGATACTTGGTGCCAGAGCCATGGGCTCAAGCTTAATGTCAAGAAATGTATAGTTATCCTATTTGGGAAAAAACATGTACCCATGAAATACCACATAGGTGACAGTACACTAAACACCAAAAGTGTGATGAGAGACTTAGGGACACAGGTTGACAGTGGTCTCACCTTTGATAACCACATTGCCACAACAGTCAGGAAATCCTTCTATGTGGCACACCTCATCACTAAGGGCTTTTCATCCAGAAAAAAGGAGGTCATTGTCCCATTCTACTCATCCCTCATTAGACCCATTATAGAGTACAATGCCCTGTTTGGTATGTACCTCACAAGACATCTGCAACAGCTGGAAAGGCCGCAGAAATACCTCACTAAAAGAATCACAGGCCTAAAGCACATGCCCTATGCTGACCGTCTATAAAACTCCAGCTATACTCTGTGGCATATCATCTACTCAGAGATGATCTCTGCTTAACATACAAGGCCACGTCAAACCCTGAGCTGTTGGACATGCTCCACTTAAAGAAATCCCAATCCCTCAGAGCCACACAATCCAGGGATCTAAACCTTGTTATCACAATGAACAAAACATGCTGGAGGGATAGATTCCTGACCCAGAGACTCCCCATACTCTGGAATAGACTGCCCATACATGTCAAGCAGAGCGCCTCCTTGGCCATCTTCAAAATGAACCTTGACGATTGGATGGGAGATAGGAAATTCACCCCAGGGATCACATCAGTTGCCCTGCTAGACAGGGGTCCAGGGAAGTAAATATTGTGGGAAGAAATATCCGGTGAATTGTTTGGCTGGCTTGTATAGGCCCTAGGGCCGATAGCCTAGTACCAATCTATGAACCTATAAACCTATGTTTTTCTATTTCTATATTTCTGTGAGAAGTGGTTTCTATGCAGTTTGTGTGCATGTCTATATATTCAGTTTCTGTTTTTTAAAGTATGCATAATGCTGACTTACAGTGGTAGGATCTGTTAACAAAACACTAGTGCGTGGAGTGCTGTAAATACATTCCAAACTCAGGAAAAAGATAAATGTGGTAAGTACTTCCCTAGCATGAAACCCATGCATAACAGTGCTTAGGATGCTTAACAAAAAACTTAAGGATAGAAAAGTACTGCAAGATCTGGTCTTGCACTAGGGAATAAAACTAGACAGTGCCACCCAGGAAAGAACAGCAGCAGAAGACAAAACAACTTTTAAAAGTTGTTAGACTTCACTCTGTCACACACACTTAGGAAATATGACAGAACAAAGTGTCTTAACTTTTAGAGACATTAGGGCCACAAAAAAGCACTTCATTTCTGCCTGCTAAACCTCTCAGTTGTCCATGACTTTGCAGAATGTCCATAAAATGCCTAATATTTTTGCTGTATACCTAATAAACTTTTTGTTTTTTTCTGGTAATTCACTAAAGATTACATTCAGTCAGTAATGTTATTTATTTTATTTATTTATTTATTTATTTATTTATTTATTACTCGGGTTGGTCCAGCTGGGCTTTTGGCCCGTTTTCAGTGGAGATCTGAAGAGAAAAGCTCCAATACAGACAGTATACAGAAATAAAATGGTGACAGTTACATTAACATATGTTAAGGTATTGAAAATTAGTCAAGAACAATACTAAATACAAGAGAAAAGAATGAAAAACATTAGTTATATCTACCCAATGTTTACAGAGTAGAGATTATTTACATATTTACACACAGATTGATTGATCAGATATGAGTATACAGTAGAGTTTGCTAACCTTAGTAGAGGGATTACTTAGTTGGGAGGAGGGTGGTTGGAGAGGATGGTGTGCCTAGGAGAGAAGAGGTTAGGTTGGAGTTGTACAAGGACATATGTTAGACATTAGAGTTAAATATTTATTGTTCTGAAAATTCATATTGAAGTAAATTCTGTTCAAGTAACATTTTTAGTGAAGTTGACCAATATTTATAAACTGTCTCAGATTTTGATACTTTATCCTCACATTATTTTTGAATTTGTCGAGAATTCTTAAGCAAAGAAGTTGAAGGTTAGCCAAACAGTCCACTTATGTTCTGCTGATGAGGCCATAAGAAGGCTGAAACATGCATATCCACAGCTAGTGGGGTTTGGCTATATTGGCCTAAATTTGTCCATAACAGACTTAAAAAAAAAGTCATAGACATTCATAACTGCCATATAACTGAAACACCTGGTGTCCTTAAGGGGTCATTTGCATATATCCCATGGGCCTCTAATACAAGAGGTTTAAGGAATCACATAGTGGAAACTCTAGCTTGGCTAGATTTTTCCTGTAGTTTTTACCTTATAATATGACTGAAGTAGATTGTTTGCTTTCAGCCTACTGTCTATTAAGAATTGAGATGGTGAGGCACTCAGTCCATGAAATGGAGTATTCTTAAATTCCAGAATTCTGAGCTGACAATCCGCATATCTTTTGTTACTGCTGTCTTTCAGAAGATTCTTTATTATAAGGCTAGGGCTCTCATATTTGTTCCTGTTCACCAGAGCTAAATGGAATTTTAACATCCATGAACTCCAACCCGTACAAATCTTCAGAATTCCTGAAGTTATACAGGGACCATTGTTACATATGACAATATCAGGTATCATGTCTCTGGACAATACTTATATTAATGCAGTAATTATACACTTGTGTCTGTCAGTTTATTTTAAGAACTTGGAATATAATCTACACATGTAAGATGCATGGATTCTTTGAAATGAAAAAAAAATCATCTGCTCTGCTCCCTGGATTACCTAATACTGACAATGTGACAATTTCTTCCCTTGGATTTTTACTATTGAATGCATTGTAAATGGCTCAACACTCGTATTTTTTCTCCTTGTGCAAGCAGCATCATAGTTTATTTAGATGTGGTATTATCCTGACAAATTTCACAAGCCTTTAAATAAATCAGCATAGAAAAGAAGGATATTATTGCTATGTCCTTATACACTATTCAATATATATTTGTGATTTGTGTGACTGTTCCTTAATGTCTACAAAAACACACTTTCTCTTTGCTTCTGCACTCTGGATTTGATTTGCTATTTGTAGATTCACAGAAGCTAAACACATAATATTCTGAAAATTAACTTAAGTGCTGAAGGTTGTGTGTTAGGCCTGGCAAGCCAGCACGTAAAACTCTACTGCCAATCATTAGTGGACCGGACTTCTGCTGTGGCGACCCCTAACTGTGAAAAGCCGAAAGACACAAACAAACTGTACTTTGAAGTTGGATCTCATAAACAATTCTTAGTTTTGTAATCACATCAGTAGCTTTTGATACAGTGGCTTTACTGAGTGCTTTGAATATGTTCACAATGTGCATATAGCCTTTTTTATATGCCTTTTAGTTATAATGCTTCAGAACTTTCTTAGAGAAAATAGTATACTTTGTAACTCTGTCTAGTTTAAGCCCAACATTGCCTGTGTTAATTTCCAGCATTCTGACTTCAATTATTGCTCAGAGTTTCTGAAGCATTTTCAGACTTCATTTTATTAGCTATTTCCACTTTAGTAGTGCCACTAAACATATAGATTATTTTGAGTGCAATCTTTTCCTTTTCGTTATTTTTGCAAAATGATTTCTTCCACTACAGCTTCTACAAAAATGGTTAACATAGCACAATGCATCTTCTTGTGCTTATAGCCATACTGAATACACATAAGACATAGTCTCATATTTTTCTTCATTTGTGGTTTTTCTTATTTAACTTAAATTCTGTTTTGCACACTTTCATTTCCTCAGTTACTTCCCTTAAGTGCATAGTTAAGTAATAATACATGACTGTGTGTGGGTATATCATGATTTACCCGCAAATGGTTTGTTTAATCATGAAGATGAAGCCAGAGTGATTAAACAAAGCCAAGTGTGGGTAAATTCTGATATACCCTCACACAGGAGTGGATTATTGCTATTATACAATTACATTATTTAAGAAAGAAGTTGCTTACCTTTCTTAAATAATGTGTTTGTATAATAGCACTCTAGTCTCCTTCCTTGTTTTCTTCTCTTTACTGACGTACTGTACATGCATATGGAACTTACGTTTCCATGCTTGCACAGTACCTCAGTACAAGAGAAGCAATGGAGAAATGAGCATTTTTTTTGCATTTATTTTTTACTTTTTAAAAAAATAGAAAATGTTATGAGGGACACTGGAAACATATGAGGAACATTGTGTATGCTTCTGTTTCTTTAAATTTGTAGAACATACCTAATTTTTCTCATATTTCGATGTATCCTCTGTATAGAATGCTGTTATCTGACATATACTAATAGAAAGTCTGTCTGTTCAGTGGTACTTTAGCTTCTAGACTTTTTTCTATTGGTCTATGTTTGATTTACAACTGGCACACTGGTTGGGCTGTCTAGTCAGTGTATTCAGTTTTGATTACTTAAAATCATGCATTATACAACTGTGATTTTACTCACTTTGCATGTATTTGCAGCTTGTGATTAAATCAGATATATTTTTCTTAATACCCCAACCACTGAATTATCATTTCTTATATCAAAAATATTGTTTCACTTATTAATGAATTATTCAGATAACTAAAAATCACAGTCTTGGATTGATTCTTTAGCTTAGTAACATAATCATTACTATAGGACTTGTGCCCCTATAAAGAACAAATAGTGAAGTATAAATACTAGATTCTTTTTAAGCACATACTTCCTAAACTTCTATACAACTATTCCATCCATCCATCCTCAACCCCTTTTCTTGCTTTTTACATGGAGTCGGGGTGTCACTTCAATAGTGACAATCATCTCAAGTCAAGATACTCCAATTTCTCTTTTTCCTATTCAAGAAAAGAGAACGTTATTAAATACCTTCAAGGTTTTTCCCCAAGCAACAATCAAATATGTGGAGTGCAAGACCCTTTTAGGCTTCACAACACTATCAGTTATAAAACAATTTTCTAGAGCCAAAGTGTCCTGTGTTCTGATAAATTGTCTCACACCAAGATAATTCCTGGTAGTTGAAAATGAACTATTTTTTTTCTAGCAGCAGATTTGTGTCTATGCTTCTAAATGTATACATTCTTGAAAGAAAAAAAAACTCTGTGGTCTATCAAGCTGTTTCAAGTGTCTTTTCAGGTACATGCTAAAGGGTGCATTGTACTCGATTGATCTGATGAGAGCTGTGTACAGTTGAAAAATGGACTCCTTGGACCTAGATACCATGCCCTTATAAGTTGTGCAACATGGTGGTCAAAGGTCAGGTTACTGTCAACATGCATTTCCACTGACCATCGTGTCTACTTTTAGATCCTCTTAAAAGTTATCTGTGTTTTTAGGAGATTCAATGATCATGCCTAGTTTGCAGTCATCTGCACACTTGGTCAGTGAGAAACTCTTGACATTTGCCTTGGCTTCAGAGAAGTTGATACTACAAAAGAGAGAAGCCTCTGGACTCCCACTAGTGATTGGCTTCTTTGTGGAGGTGGATTCCCCTATCCTAACTTATTGTGTCCTAACTATGAGCCAGCTGGTTATCCATTTCATGGTGTAGGTTCATAGGTTCATACTTGGCTAACAACCACTAGGGCCCTTACAAGCCTAGTCACGCACCCCAAACCATTTGGGGCCCAAGTATCATAGGAAGCATGTTAGTAGGCAGGTAACATTTGAGTTTAAGACTTTAAATCCATCAGAAATGTTATGTTAACATAAACCCTGCTACTATAGCTATTTTTTTTTTATTTTATAAGAGCAATATTTAAAATCTGTCCCTATTTTTGAGCCTTTCTCCCGCCATTTTGTCAGGCTTTGCCCAGATTTCTTGCACTAAGAGGTTGAGAGGTATGATTGGAAGCCATAGTGCAGGAATCCTTTGGGACACATATCTGTCTCCAGCATATTCTGTTTATATCACAAGCAAAGTTCAAATCCATGGATCTAGTGTCTCTGTTGCTTTTTTTTTTTTTTTTTTTTTTTTTTTTTATTTTGCGCATTTTCAAAAGATCCATCAGGACTGGGTCTGAGGAAGCCCTGTGAGTGAGGCCTTTTAGCAGCCTGTAGGAGACTGAATACAAAGATAAAGCTTTTAGGCAGTCAGTGTAGGACAAGATATCATGTCCTGAAATCTCCTGGTGGGCATTCCAGCTGTTGGCAGGTGTCTGGTTAGATACATGCCAAAGTGGTATTGTATTCAATGACAGTTTTGATAAGAGTTGAGTAGAGTAGTACTATAACTTCCTTGAATCTGGATGCCATACCCTTACCTATTTTGGGTGACATAGAATGTTTGTTTTTTTAATTATCGTAGCCACATGTTGATTAAAAGCCAGATTGCGGTCTACATATCTTCTCACACCCCATACTACTGGATCGACTCTTAGGGATTTTTTATTGATGGAGTAATTAATTTGCATAGACAGCTTCCCAAAGGGCATTATAATGCATTTTTTGGCATTGAGCTTTAGGACATGGATTTGACACCACTCATTTGTCTGTGTTAAATCCACTTGCAAGATGTTTGTTTCTCAGGGGAAATCTATAATAGCTCCCAATTTACAGTCATCTGCAAACTTTTTGAGATAGAAGCCTTTAATGTTAGCCTTGACTTCTAAGAAGTAGAAGCCAAACAGAAGTGGGTCCAGCACAGAGCCCTAGGGTAATCCACTGGTAACCAGTCTCTTGATGGAGATGGTCTCACTGATCCTGACTTCTTGGGTACTGTCTGTGAGCCAGCCAGTAAACCAATGAGTTATGTAAAGGTCTACACCTAGATCAGAGAGCTTTGCAACAATGCCCAAGTGAGACTATTGTACCAAATGCCTTAGCCAGGTCAGGATACACAGTATGCACTCTTTTACCCTCATTCATTGTCTTGGTGAACCTCTCAAAGAAGTTTACAAGGTTAAGTAGACATGACTTTCCCTTAACAAAGTCAAACTGGGATGGGTCCAGTGTCTGTAGGTTGCTAATGTCCTTGTTTATCATTTCCATGGTAATTCATTCCATGGATTTGCATATTAGGCTTGTTAGAGTGCTAAGTTTGTAGTTCTCTGGGTCAGTTGATGGTCCACCCTTGTGGAGAGGAAATACATTGCAGTCCTCCATTCACTTGGAATGTAACCTTTTTTCAAGGCTATAGTTGAAGAGTATCTCCAGTCATTCTGACAGGTCATGTGTTAGACTGTCCAGGATACAACTGAAGATGTTGCTGTAACCCATAGAGATTGTGTTCTTGGCTTTAGCAAGTGCTGCCAGCACCTGGTTCCTGCTCATAGATGGGAGAAGTCTGTTGGAGGGGATTTCACCTGATTGAGTTAGGGGTGAAGTTTGAGCTGAATTTATCAGCCAGTAGATTTGCTATGTCACCCTAATAGGTGTAGGTGGTACCATTCACCACCAGTTCAGCACTTGGGGACCATTAGGTTAAGGCTTATATCAGATGTCTATTGTTAATTTTCGTGTGTGCTTTAGTGGTTACTGAGGAGCAGTGTTGCCATTAAGTGGCTTTCAAGGTCTTTTGAGATTTGGGAAGGTTTCTTTTAAGCAGCTCAGTATAAGACAATCTATGTGTGGTGAACAGATGTGTGAGGGATGTAGTGTGGATATTCCTGAAAACCTCATTTGTTTGTCAGATTTTTGCCTCCGAGGAAGTTGTCTTTTTACATCTCTTGCATACTGTGCTATATTCTTTAATTATTAACTGGTTGTCTGAGAACGTGAGACAACTGCTACATTGCCTTAGGATGCCCAAATCTACCAAGCTGGCCAAAGAGACATTTGGAAATTGTATACCCGTGTTGTCTTGTTTTGTAATAGGGTTATCTGTTTAGAATTAAGCATTGGAGTTTAATAGGGGGCTCCTAGGGTAGTGTCTGGGGTTAAGGGCAGGAAGTTATTTAATCCCAGGAAATGGTAGTACTATTAGATTCATAAGCTAGCTGATCTAAACTTATTTCTGCACAATGCCATACTGCTTAACAGGTTTTTGATCTAATTTACTGTCTACGCATTTGCTACTATACAGGGCACTGATAACCACCGCAGCACAGTGGGCAGCTCCATGCAGAGAAGAAAAGTTTGTAAACTGCCTCCTATGTCCTCTAACCAATAAATAACCATACTTTGAGCTTCCTGCAGTGCTTCCTAACTCAAAGAGTCCAGATAAATCCTTTTGCCACAAAATGTCTGACCTTGGAATCAGTTAATGTAAAAGCACAGCAAAAGCAGCTCTCAAGTGCATATTAAACAAACAACTAGCAGTGCTTCCCAATTCAGAGAGATCAGGTAAACACCTTTTTCCACATGATGTCTGATCCTGGAATTTCTTAATATAAAATCACAGCAAAAACAGCTCCCAAGTGCAGATTAAACAACAAGCAACTGCCAGATACCTTGCTGAGTGGTCTAAGGCATCAGACTCAATGATTAATCTCCTTCCACAGCTGATGGGAATTCTGGTCTCCACATGGAGGCATGTTTCAAATCCACATCTAAAAATTTATCTGGGATATTGGTATAATGGTTAAGATGCTTATTTTACATCCACAAGGTGCACGGTTTGATTCTCACATGGGTGATTTGCTAGGCTTAAAATGTCTCATAATAGCAGTTATCCTAGACGTAATCTACAAACCTATAATAAAGTCCCTGGCTAATTCACCCTTCTGCAAAGAGGTTTGGAGAAACACAAACTAGAAAATCCAGCTGAGAAATGACTACTTTTGCAACAAAATTAAATAAATGTTTTAAAAATTGTTCAAAGGGGGGGTGTGGCCAGGATGAAACTAGGATAGCAGCACTTTTCTTCTGCTCTGCTACTACATATATTTCTGACAGGAAACTTTATTTCTAAATAATCCTAAACAACTCAATTAAGTGAATTACAATAAACTTTGGTGTCCTAAAGGATTATATCCAAAAACTGTCTTAAAATTCAACTATTTTCCTGTCAAAATCTGCGAGAGAAAATTTCTTCACTGTATCCTACAACACCATGAGTTATACAAAGGCAGCATCTCAAGACTTTGTGTTCAAAAAAGAGCTTCAGTCATTACTGACTAATATTCAAGAATTGTCTTTGAAAATAGATTGGACACCAAAGTAGATGACTTTAAGAAAAACTGTTCCAAACAAATGGAAAAAAATGAATGAAGCACTGCAGTTACACAGTAAACAGATTTCCAGCACTGAAGACTCCTTGAATGATATGGAGGAAAGACTACATGAAGGGGAGAACAATAATAAATTTTAGTTAAAACAGTGCAACTCTTTATAATATAAAGCCCCTCTCATCATAGCTTGAGCTTTTTTTTTTTTACTTCATTTAGACCACATGAAGCTTTCTCTGCTAAACAGCTAGAGTTCAATTGGAATTCCTGCCTAAACAAGAGAACAGAGCTATTCATGTTCAGAGACTCTGGTTGACAGGCAGCTTTAGAAGATTAATTTAAAAAGGAGGAACCTTTTAAATATGCATTACCTATACTGTGAAATACCTTTGAATACATTTATAAGTAAATATATGTGAAAGCAAACATCTGAAGTTTGATGGTAGTTGTCAATAAATGGTAAAATGTGTGTGTGTGTGTATATATATATATATATATATATATATATATATATATATATATATACATATATAAAATGTTTAGAGCTTCATTATTAGAGGTTTGACATACATTATATGAATACGTTGTCAATACACTCGAAAGTCTCATACATAAAGCAAAAGAAGCAATAAACTGTATACTTGACAGAAATTACATAGGAGGCTTTAATTTACAATAATAAACAACTGAATATAAACAAATAATGAAATATTGTTTAAACATTGTAAAACAACCATTCATTTAATTTAATATAATCTTACAAAGAGTGAATAAGAGGGTCTGAAAGTACATCAGTCTTATGGTGAGACACACCACAAAACATTTTAAAATGTTCTGCAGCAGTCTTTCATATTCTATACTATTAGTTGATGAATTTCAAAGCTATGCATAGATAAGGAACAATAATAAGAGAAGTAAGCATATCTTACTTTAACAGTTAATGAACACATAAAACTGGTAAATGTATATGTTAAATAACAAGTTAAGATGTGAAATAATTGTTCTACACAAGTGATAATTCAATAAAGGTGTTTGAAAATAAAACAACAATGCTTTAAAGGATACAGGTTCATCTTTATTTTACTGTTAGTGGCATCATATTTGATTGCAGTAGAGTAGACTATTTCCCGCGGTGGTGGTGCTGCAGTAGCGTTGTCACCTCACAGTAAGACGCTGTCCGGTTCGATTCTCAACTAGATCATCTTCTGCGTGGAGACATGCGTGAATGGGCGTACCTTCGTTGAAGGTTGTGCATCAGGCTTGGCAAGCTGGTACATAAAAATAAACTGCCAATCATTAGCGGACCGGAGTTCCGCTGTGGCGACCCCTAACCGGGAAAAGCTGAAAGACACAAACAATTTTGTTTTTGTCAGAGTATTAGATGGATGTGTTTGCTTGGATGGTTAGACTATTCAAGCAAGGAGTGTTAAACTCCATGGGGGAGTTATGAGGGATTTTAAAAGCAAATGTTTAACTAAAATTACATTTTTCAGCTTTTTTCTAGCGTCCACAATAGTAACTTTTTTATGTCTAATCAAGCCTTCAAATGTTAATGTTCATATGATAATTACTAAGCAAATCTTTACTAACAGAGTGTCATTATCTATAAGAAGTACATGTATCCTTTTGATCAGTAGGGCAAATGGCATTTATTAACTGTATTTCCATAATTGTTAATGAATTAAATAATGGATTCAAGAGGGTAGCTTAAACAGATATTTGAAGTTGTTTAGTTCTCAAGATGTTTTTTTTACAGGAAACACACTTATTAACAGAAGACAGAGATAGGCTAAATACTAAAAACAACACTATATTATCCAGTTCACAATATAATAAAAAAGAGGGGTTGCTATATTATAGAGAAATTCACTGCCTAAGCCTACAGTTACAGAAACATATCAAGATGATAAAGTTATGCTTTGTACTGTAACTATAAAGTATAATAAGAGGATATGAACTATTATTAACTTGTACTGGATTCCTGGAATAGCAATTAAAACAGTTGCCCAACATCTAGAACAAGTAATTCAAAACTCAAAAGGCAATATCATTCTAGTAGGAGACTTTAATTGTCACCAAGTGATAGTAACACAATAGGTAAAATGAGAATACAGGCAGCTGCGAAGGCATTGTTAACATTTATTGAATTGCTTCATCTTAAAGACATAAATGAATTTTCAGACTGAATTCATTTTTTACCCATTATTCCTATAGACACAGAACACAATCCAGAATTGACAGAGTTTATGTCTCTAATGACCTAACTGATACACTAGGTAAAGTCAAAACAGTTACCTGTCTGCTTCTGCTTTCAGATCACATACCTGTGAGCTGTTTTTGAAATCTAATAATGTTAAAATCAGAAGAATACCAGCATATATAACTTGTTTAAAAGAATTTAAGGATTCTTTCCTTTATAGAAATTAATAATATAGAAGATACTTCAGAAACGTATTTATGGGCTGCACTAAAAGCATATCTTTTTAGTAGAGTCACTAACTGGTTGTTAAATAAAAAAAACAATGGGACAAAAAAATTAAATGAAATATAAGAAAAGCTTGATATGTTAAAATTAGAAAATCCGACAAAGAAGAGATTAATAAGCTGAAACAACAAATACTTGGAAATTATAAACCATAAAACTAACATCAACCTTGAGAAGTTTAAGATGATTAACTTCCGTATTAACCCAAAAAGTAAGTCCAATCACATAAAAGTAGTTTACTCACATAGGAAGAAAAAAAAAGTAACAGAAATAGAATATAGTCTAAAGGAATTCAGAGATTATAATAAAATCAATGAAAATAATATATTATTAGAGCCAGAAGAAATAATTAAAATATTTATTAAAAAATATAAAAACAAAACTGTCTGATGACCAAATGAAATTAATTGACAAACCGATCTCTATGCCTGAAATTCAAACTCAGATTTCTAAACTGAAATCTAATAAAGCACCAGGTAATTATGGGATTATATCTGAACTTTATAAGTTGTTACCCAAAGAAGTCCTAGACATACTATGCAAGCCCCAGGATTTAATAAAATCTGTGTAGGCACAGTGTAAAGCCTACATGGAATGTATCCATGTACACGGCCATGGTTCACCCTCAGCACCATGCCATGCATATTAATGATGGTGCACTGCCGAGGGAGAGCTGAGGAACATGGATATTGAATCAGTGTAGGGAGAGGTGTAGCGGCTACCTGTGGCTGCAGATGAGTGTGAGTCTCTGTGTAATGATCCCTGCCACTTTTGTAATGTTGTGAAGTGTGTCAAATGTATATGTAATTTTTATGAAGTTTTAGTGTTTTTTTTTTATTTTAACTGCATGTTTGTGCAGCGAGTTGCGGAACCAGCAATGCGAAGCTGTGCTCATATATAAACAGCTGACACCTGCCAGACATCTAAAAATAGTAACCGGATGTAATTAATTATCATAATTATATATATATTTTTCAATTGCCGTTTGTGCGGCACAGTGCAGAGTGCAGCAGAGCCAACCGAAGCTTATATATACATATCTGACACCTGCCAGACATCTAAAATTAGAAACTGTATGCAATTAATTATTTATTTATAGGTGTGTTTAAACATGTTTGCATGCTGCGGCTCTGTGCTCAGCAATGCTAACAGGTAGCCTAATGTATGGGAATATATACTAGCTTTTATAACATCCAACTAGCTCATGGGTAGAGTTACGGTCTTATGAGTAGTAAGTCCTAGGTTTGAGTCAATAACAGGCAGAATATGTCTGTAAGTGAATGTGCTATTTTTTGTAATGTCATTAAACTATTGTGAATTTTGGCACTGCTGTACTTTGCTAAGCAGTTGTCATTCATGCTAAGCAGTGCAGAAACATGCTAACAGCTACCAATGCTTGTGTGGTGCTAAGCCTCACTAAAATCACAGTTCTGCATGTTTTCTTGCTGCTTGGCTTTGCTTAGCTGGTTTCCACACTGATAAGCAATACAACACTTTTTTGAATGTTGCTCAATGACGTGTAAGTGTGGGAAAACAGCCTATATTAAGCCCAATAGGCAGGAATTTTGCATCATTCACTGGAGTTCAATCAACTGATGGTATGGCTGGTGGCGTTGGCAAAGGTTTGCACTTTCAGGAGCAGAGGTAGGGTATTCAGAAGTCCAGGGTCATGGTTGGGCTGCTTGTTAAAAAACATGAACCCTGGCTGATGCAGGGTGGATTCCAGGGCCCGGAGTGTAATGTGGAGGCCTGGGACTGTTTGGCCAGGGAACTCACCAGTGTAACTGGTATCCCCCACACAGATGAGCAGTGTTGTCACCATTATGATGACCTGAAAAAGAAAAAGAGCGGAACCTTGGACACCTGGGTCCAAGAGGCAAGAGCAGGAAATACCCCACAAATATGTAAGTAATTTTACCTCTGTTTTACCAATATGCAAGCTGAATGCCTGCAAAACTGGTATGCATAATGATGTGCTTCTCTCCCAACAGCTGCAGCTGAGGGGGCTCACAATGTTGAGTCCCATGCCAGACACCTGGCCAGGTCACTCCATGAGCATGGTAAGTACAGATTTAGTATACAAACTGTAGTGCAATAAGCAAGAAAGAGTAATGCATTTACTGCAATAAAGTATAAACAAGAAAAACTGTAGTGCAATAAATGGTCAAGTAGTAGTGTAATAAATGGGCAATTAGAGCTGTAGTGCAATACATGAACAGTAACAACTGATGTTCAATAAACAATAAACAATACCAATAGCAGTAAGCAAAATGGTGTTCAGCAGGATTGTGTTGTTATAACCATTGCAGTACAGCTGTATGCATTGATTGCTGATGGTAAGGTTGCTGCAATCAAGTGTAACACTGTAATAGCTGTAGAATGCAAAACTAATGGCCTGCAAACTGTATTGCTTAACTCATAATATTGTCCAAGGCTGTGTCCAGGCCAATATCAGTAACATAATGCTCTCTGTTCCTCCTACTACAGTTAATAAAGGTATATGGGTGAGGATGCCCACTCCAAGGACAGATATTGTGTGTGTACTTCATAGATATTTCAAAGCAATAACAATACAAAATGTTCACCAGCATTGTTGATACTAAAATAAAGTTGTTTTAATATATGCAATACAGTTGTATTCCATGCATGTGTGTTGTACTGTCAGTGCAGTCAATTGTAACACTGTAATAGTTCTATAATGCAAAAAGAATGTCCTGTAACTTGTATTGCTCAACTCATAGTATGGTTCAAGGTTATCTGCAGCACACTGTCAGTCATGTAATGCTCACATTTTCTTTCTCCCCAGGAACAAAACGTATATGAGTGAGGTAGCCCATGGTATGAGCAGATATTGTATTTAGATTTCACAGAGTTTTAAAATCAATGAGAGTAATGTGTTCACCAGCATTGTTGATTCATAAATAAATCTGTCTACTTCCAGTATGGCTGTATTCCTTGCATGTCTGTACTAAGTTGCTGTAGTCAATTATTGCATTATTAGCAGATGTCCCCTGCAGTCAGAGCTATTGGGTTCTATTCCCATGCCTGGCAACTAAGGCATGATGGCTGTCTAGTTTATGAACTGTACACAAATGTGGCTCTGAAGTGTCATGATCTCTTCTACTATAATTAATATTGTATAATCCATCACAGGATTAATACAGAAATGATTACCTAGAGTGCAAAGTATTACCAAATCTGCTTACAGAACACCTTGGTAGTTATATAAGTCCACATGATGTGCAAATGTTCTGTCTAGTTGTATACCTGCCTTTGTTATTGCTTGGCCCATACTGTCCCATGAAACAACTTGAGAGGTATGTACCTGCTACATCACTTATAGGAGAGTTGTAGTCTCTGTACACGAAACTGACAATGCACACCTCTAGAGTTAATATTATCACTGTTTTCAGGGATATAATCTGCAATGTCACTAATGGACTGTTTTTCTGTCTCTCCCCACCACTTATCTGCATGTATTTGATATTGTTATGTATTATTATGGTTTACTGCTAACATATATTGTTAAAATAACTATATTTTGGAAAATGTGTTTTATTATTGCTATATGTTATTATGCTTTCATATTAACATATCTTGTTAAATTAACTGTGCAGTTGCCCTTATGCTTTAACTGTTACTGGTATGCTGTTAACATGCTGACTGTTCTGTTATTTCATGTTGTGTCATACACAATATACATTGCTATGTATTTGAGTTAATTAATATGATGTTCCATGCTGTTAATACTAATAATAATTTGTTCATAACTAACCTCAACTTGTTGCTATACCTCAATTACGACAATACATCAAGGTAGGCCAGATCTGGCTAATCCCCTACCTTGCCTCAACCAGCCATGGCACCGGATCCTAGCACATCTGGGACCCAGACAGGTGGTGCCTCATCTGCTGACCCTGCAATACCTGTGGCATCAGGTAGTGCCGCCCCATGGGATGGGGACTAGTCCACCTCTGGGAGTGGTGGTGGAGGGGGAGTTGTCACCCAGGCTGAGCTGCTGGTCTTGGTGTGCAGGATAGTCCACCGTGGCTATGACCACCACCTGCTCTGGATTGAAGGCATGCTGGCCAACCTGGTGGGGCAGCCTTGCCCCGGTGCCAGCCTCCAGCACTGCTACCCCCAGGGCAGTCAAAGAGCAATATTAGCAGTTCTATGGGTGGGGATGTGAGTCACTCTGCTGCCATCTGGAGGCACATGGGACTTAAATTCCACAGCACCCTCCCTATCCAAGATGTTCTCTCCCTCATGTGTCACACACTGTCCCTGCCTGCTGTCTTGTCTGTCTTGTCTGGTTGCAAATGCATCCTCACCAACCCAACTTACCTCCCCCACAAGTACCTGTATCCCTTCCCCAACATTCCACTCTCACCTTAAAAAAATGGGCACCTATCCCCAAAAAATTTTATCCCATACATAGCTCTCCATTTCGCACGTGTCCACTGAACACATGTAATTTGGTGCAAGTGGATTGACAATGCAGTTATGTTGTCCTCGTGCCTCTCTCTGGGGTTTGAGAGTCCAAATTCATCTACAAGTTCTGTCAAAGTGCACAGTTGCTGCTGTACAAAAAATGGATAGCTATGGTTCTTTCCTAGACCCTACCTGTACATCCCTTCCTGCCTTTCACTATGTCTTCCACATGCTTGCCTCCATTTCACCACTTTCTTGCCTCCCCATTTTTCTTTTCTTTATTTATTTTTTTTAGCATGGTGCTGTGTGACACTCAGCGTTGCACAGTTTCACTCAGCTCAGGTAAATAGAGCTATAATGACTATATGTGTTTATAACATTGTAAGACACATGTACAAAAAACACCTTTGCCATGTTTTGAACCTAGGCCCATCACAGCTGCAGCACATTGCATTAACCCACCATGCCACGCAACTCTTTCTTAAAATAGATGGTTTAAACAAAACATAGTTGCCAATTACAGTCATTAGGCATGTTTCAGTGGAGCAGTGCACTGAGCTGCTCCATGCAAACTGGAATAAAAAGGGATGGAAAAACTGGGAGTGTACCTTGGACTCTGGTGCAATAGTACACCACTAGACAGCCAAAGACATGACAATGGATGTAACTGAGGCCTGTGATAACAGGTTAATGTGCCCTTTTATCAGCAACATGTATAAAGTTACCTGCTAAGGCATTAATGGCAAAATGCATGTTCAGCTGGGACTCTGGTGCAGACATAAATCCATATAAAGTCATGCACATGCTGATGCATGTAGAAAATGTTTGTTACAGTCTTTATGTGCACACAAATATTTTGCAAATACAGCTGCTGTAGCAGTGACGCAGTAGCTCAGTCTGTTAAATGCTTTGCATACCGTACATTTTGCCACACACAGTCCTTGGTTCAAATCCAGTGTTGTGTTGCATTTCAGTTACATTATTGTGAAGACAGCAATTAATGAATGACTCATGCACTCTTCATACACACAACACAAAGCTTTGCAAATTAAATAGCTGGTTTTCAGTGCTGGAAGTCATAGGCCTCCAGGTAGGGACACACCTCACATATCCGTATAGCATTACTATATGTCACCTAGTACTCTGTTATTAACACAGTTGCCTAACATATGTACCTTAGACACCTGTCTTAATTGGAGTGTAAAAGGTACCCTCACCCTGGCTTTCTCTACAACAAGGTTGACACAACTGACACAGACACACCTACAGCTTGTTGTCCTCCAAAGTCTTCACACAATTTGCCTATGTCTGTTACCTGCAGCAGCTGCAGCCTGTGGTTCACACAGCTCTATGTAAAAGTTTCTGCTACAGACCTACCCTCTGCGATGATGTAGTCTCCTCACCTCAGTAATGTCCATCTCAACAGCTAAGAAAGGAGCCCTGGTCTACATGAAGGCCTTATATATTGCACAGTGGTTGCATGTCATTGGCTAATGATAGTGCAATTCAGCTGTTTTGGCTTCAATTAGCATATTAGAGCCACAGATTTGTTTAGAGGCAATTACTTGTTAATGAGAAGCATGTTAAAAATGCAAGCAGTTGGCTATTGGGGAAATATTCTGTATGAGACTTTCCCCACACAGAGCATGGCTTTGTGAAACATTACTAGTAGCACATTTCCACTGAAGAGGATTGCACAACACCAGGTATGTTTTTTGTGTATAGCAGGATGTAGATGAGAGGACAGAGGTATGGGGAATAGGGATTACAGCAGTCAGCCTGCCTTAGACCTGTGGTAATAACATGTTATTGATATCCTGCTGTCTTAAACCTACAGGGGATGTACAACACTTCAAGGTTGCGTTGTCTTTTGCCACTGTGGCACACTGGTGTTTTTGGACTGTCCCTTTATAGTGGTTGTAATAGCACACTACTATTTGTCTGGTACTGGTCTTATGACATATTATTGGGTGGTTGGCCTTAAGGGACACACCACAGTAGACTGGGGTGTTGGCTGTATGATCATACAGAAGAATCTCTCATGACACACAGGGAAATACCTCAGTATTGATACTATCTCAGTTGTATCCACACAAGTAGTATGTATCACACTGTGGGGTATGACATGTGTGAGCAAGCAGTGGATAGTGATGGCCATTTTGTCCTTGCTGTATCTGTACATAGTGGATGTCCACATATCTAACCCTGTAATGTGTTCCCCTTGTGTTGTCTTTCAGGAGTAATCTGCTATAGATGCCATAACCTCTTCTCAGACATAGAGAATGAAATAATACTTGAAGTAATAACACAGCATCATCACATCCTGCTATCCAGGGAAGGCATAACAGGGAATAGTGGGTTGCATTATGGGCAGACCTTGAATGGGATGTTTATGCCAGTGGCCACCAGGACAGGACATATGAGAAGTTTGACATCGGGCAACGGAAATAGTGAATACTGCACGATGAAGGGCAGCTGATGTAGACAGGGATCGTGCCATCACCGGTGGAGGGCCTGCAGCAGAACAACTACTCTCAGCCACTGAGGAATTCCTAGTGAACCTAGGAACACATGACAGCTTCCAGACATCCATCACACCATACATCGTGGATGTGGGTGCCACAGTGTCCACAGCAGAGGAGTGTGCAGGTAAGCTTATGTGATTACCATTGTAATACTGTAGCAGTCATTGTGTCAGGTTGTACATACTTTTACTTGGGTGTCAGGTCTATCTGCTTTAGGGGGTGGGGTTTAAGCTCAGTTGTACACTCATACACAGAATGTCACCAATACATCAAGTAAAACAGTAACTACTGTACAAGTGAGATATATGCACGTATTACCTTGTGCTGCAACATGCAGTGATACTGACAGTACCTCACCCTCAACTTTTTACAAGTTTGTCAGGTGTTGTCCAAGGCCATGGGTCCTGCTCTTGGTAAGCTTGATACTGTTTTGTTACAGAACATATTTATATACTATTAAAGTTAAGGGCCAGAATAATGCCCTATGTACACTTATTGTGTGCAACCAGAGTAGAATGTTTGTATGTTCCATTCTGGAACATTTACCTAAGGTTCTTAGAGTGAGTAATCACAGGAGTGTAGCTGAATGAACAGAAACACGTTTGCAGTTATAGTTAAGAGCGAATACACCTCCTGGTTTACATGAAGCAATTAATCTGACATGCCATTTAAAACCCAAAGATTGATGGTACATACCTTTGTCAGCACCTGTCACCCCTGTCAGTGAGGTATACTGGTGGAACCCCTGGGACAAATTTATGGTTTCCCATCCACTCATCAAGGTTGCACTTGGAAAGGGTCAGTGAGGAACTCTGTTTGATGTGTAAGGGAAGTCTATTTCAGAGATGGGGCAGCCTCTGGGAGACAAACCTGTCTGTCTCTCCATAGGTTTTGTTGATGTCACATATTAAATTCAGGCCTTTTGAGCAGATAATGTGTGAGGAGTTAGACTTCCTGATATGAAGCATCTGTAGTAGGGCAGGGTCTGAGATTGCCTTGTAGTCGAGATACAGATCACCTTTGAGCAACCTGCATGATACCAAGTACAGTGATAGTGGTTTGAGCCTCTCCACATAAGACAGGTGTTGGAGGCCATGGATTCTCTTTATGAAGTATTTCTATGGCCTTTCCAGTTGGTGCAGATGCTTGGAGATGTACATACCAAACAGGGCTACTCAATTATGGGTCTAATGAGGGAGGAGTATAGAGAGGTAATAACCTCCTTTTTTCTGGATGCAATCCCTTTACTTATGAGATGAACCAAGTAAAACGCTTTCCTGACCACTGCCACTACATGATGGTTGAATGTGAAATTGATATCAACCTGAGTACCCAGGTCTGACACCACAGGTTGTGTGTTTAGAGGATTGCCGTTGATGTGGTAATCAGTAAGGGCTGTGGTTTTGCCAAATGGTATGATAATACATTTTTTTGCATTTAGCTTGAGGCCATTACTTTGACACCAGTCATTAGTTGCTGTAAGACTATCTTGCAGTATGCTAACATCATTTGGGGAGTCAATGACAGCACCCAACTTACAGTTATCTTCAAACTTGGTCAGCCACAGGCCTTTTGTGTTCGCCTGGACCTCCAAGAAGTAGATGCCAAACAGTAGGGGCCCCAGGACAGATCCCTGGGGAACTCCACTAGTGGCAGGTCTGCTATCGGAGGTGGAGGCACCTATTTTGAACTTGAGGATTCTGTCAGTGAGCCAGCTGGCCACCCACCTAATGAGATAGGGATTTCTGCCAAGTTGTGTTAGCTTTTCAATGATGAATGTGTGAGGGATTGTGGCAAAGGCCTTGGCCAAATCAAGGTAAGCTGTATGTACTGACTTCCCTTCATCCAGGGCCTTGGTGACTGTGTCAAAGAAGTCAATTAGGTTCAACAGGCAAGATCTGCCCTTGATGAATCTGAACTGGGTGGGGTAAAGTGCTCGGAGATTGCCTATTTTCTTGTTTATGAGATCTATAATAATATGGTCTATGGCTTTACAGATCAGACTTGTCAAGTTAATGGGGTAATAGTTTCCAGTGTCAGTAGTGGCACCACCTTTGTGCATGGAGATGACAGTGGCAGTTTTCCACTCTACTGGGGTGAAGCCTGTACTTAGGCTGTGATTGAATTGGGTGTTCAATCACGAAGCCAATTCTTGCTGGAGATGGTGCATAATACAGCCTGGGATACTATCAGGTTCCATGGAAGCTGTGTTCTTTGCCTTGGATAGGGCCTTTAACACTTGATCTACGGAGATTTGAGGTTCAGTATAAGTATTGGTGATGTCAAAAGGGCCTTTGGGGGGACAGGGGTGAAGTTTGCGCTGAACCTATCTGCTAGCAGGTTGGCTAAGTAAACAGGATCAGTGTAGGTAATACTGTAAGTACTAATTCAGAACAAACCTGGGCTTTGCCATGGAGTTTCTGACTTAACTGAAGAATGCTTTGTGGTTTCCCTTTGTTTTGGAGGCTAGTTTTGATTCATAATTGGCTTTGGAGGTTTTCACTAGTGATCTACCTTGCTTGTTGAGGCTAAGAAGGGAGTTCATCCAATTTGGAATTTGTTACTTTTTGCCCTTGGACAACAGTTTCTTCCTTCTGTATTTGTTAAGAAAGGTGTACTAGGTTTCATGCGTTGGTTTATCAAGTATAGTTTCATATTGATTAACTAAAAGGTAAATTGTACTGGTCAAGTTTCACTTGATTTACCTGATGTAAGCCTTGAGGGAAATGTGTATTTTGTTGTGAAGAAGTCTGTTGTGCATGAAAGCGGAGATGAGAAGATGTGAGACTGAAAAAACACTGTTGGCCAGCAGATACGTGAAACAGTAAAAATGATGCAATTACTCAAATATTCGCTGATTATACATATCTTTAATAATCAGACCGGTTTCGGCAAAAAAATATATGCCTTCATCAGTGATACACAGCAAAAACACTAGACATTACTCAATGAATATTTATGAGAGTGTATAACCAATGAGAGTAAAAAACCCTGCATAATTAATGATGGTTTGTTCCCACAACAGAAACAGAAAAAGACTTCAAAGAAGACAAATAATAAACACTCATAGGTCAGTGTATCCATGGCTTCACAAACAAATATAACCAGTTGGTTATGTAACATGGAAATAATAATATATCAATCAAATAATGAATATAAATGGACATGAGCCATGAATATATATACACCATTATAGAGTAATCAGCTGAACAATGTGTGAAAGGTAAAAATATGTATATGATAAGATAGAAATCACGAAATATAAATAATAAATTTGTAACACTTTTGTTCTCAATAAATTTGTGGTAATTGGTAAGCATTCATAATAACACGACATCTAATAAGGTATCCACAGGAACCTGGAATACATAAATATGAAAAAATAAGTTATGATAACATATAATATAACAGTAAAAAATGTTAATTATAAATGATCATTCAAACCTGGTGGGAAAAGTGCTCCCAATGTGGTAATCCAATACCTTTCTTTGTGATTTAGAATGCTATGCCAACCTTGAGGATTATTCCGATCTCCTGTGATTCTATCAATAATCATGAATGTGTATTGGGCCTGTGGATGCTTCAAAGTATGTCGAAAAAGAGCATTATGGTCTTTCTTATTCTTAATGTCACTTCTATGTTCATTAATACGTGTTCTCAATGGTCTGGATGTTTGGCCCACATAGAAGGCAGAACAGTGACAAGTGGCCAAATATACCACCCAACTGCTACTGCAGTTACCAAATATCTTGCAATCATATACTTTGCTGGTGTTTTGACTGGAAAATTGTTTGGATTTACAAATTTGTTTGCAAGACCCACAGTGTCCACATGGAAAGGTTCCCAGCAGTTTGTCTCCAGACAAAGTAAGTTGTTGGTATATAGCCCCACCACTTTCTTTATGTTTAAAGTGACTAAACAACGAGCCCAGGGATTTGCCTCTTCTGTAACTGAATTGACACTGAGACCCCAATATTAGTCTTAACTGATCATTGGCCAATAGAATATTCCAATGTTTATTGATAATGCTCCAGATTGCATTATTGTTTCTACCATAAGCAGTGACAAATCTTATGGAGGATGCAGTTAAGTCCCTGGGTTGTGTCTGATATTGCAATAACGTGTCCCTATTCATACTGGTTGACCAATCCCAAGCCTTAACTAAGTCAAGTTGTTTATAGCCTCTGTTGACAAATCTCTGGAACAAACCCAGACTAGCTTTCTCATATTCCATATTGGTGGAATTGATGCGTTTCATCCGCATGAATTGGGACTTAGGAATGTTGCGCATGGTGTGGCGTGGATGCATGCTGGAAGCATGCAGTAAAGCATTAAATTGGGGATATTTACGGAAAGTCCTGGTGTTTAGAGTGTGATCCATATTTCTGCTAACCGTGACATCGAGAAAATTAATGGATTGTAGATCATATGTCACCGTAAATTCAATTCCCCAAACATTGCCATTAAGATAATCCAAAAATTCTTGTAGATATGTGGCATCCGCACGCCACACCATCCAGCAATCATCTAGATATCTCCGCCAGATATCAATTTC
The DNA here is from genome assembly GCF_019279795.1 of Protopterus annectens. Taxonomy (NCBI): domain Eukaryota; kingdom Metazoa; phylum Chordata; order Ceratodontiformes; family Protopteridae; genus Protopterus; species Protopterus annectens. The sequence goes on along the minus strand of NC_056739.1, from coordinate 1,401,405,277 downwards.
CACCAAGTAAATGTTATGTAAAGGTTCATAAATCATACATTCTTCAAAAAAGGCCATAAACAAATCGGCATATATGGGAGCAAAGGAGGCTCCTATGGCCGTTCCTTGAAGCTGCCAATAGCATTCCCCATGAAAATAAAAGGCATTTTTATTTAATACATGTTCGGTCATACATATCAGTAATGTATTAAATCCTGGAGATTACAAAGCAGCTCGGTCTAGCCAGTATTGTAATGTCTGAAGTCCCGCCCAATGGGGAATGCTTGTATATAATGCCTTGACATCCAAAGAGCACATAAGCCAAGTGGGTTCCAACTGAGCCTCCTGTATAATCTGTAAGAATTGTGTGGTATCTTGTAATCTTGCCCTAACTAAATTCAAAAGATTTGAGATACTGTGTCAAAAACATGGATAATGGTTCAGTCAAGGAATCAATACCTGAGACAATGGGTCTACCCGGTGGCTTTGAAAGTGATTTGTGAATCTTAGGGAGGAGATACAAAATTTGTTTTTGTGGATCATAAAGTGAGATGCATGACACTAGTCTTGCTAATGATGCCTTCTTCCTCAGCTAAATGTAAAAAGGAATCAATTTCCTTTTGGAAAACAGGAGTAGGGTCCATCTCCATATGCATATAGCATTTAGTATCTGAAAGTTGTGATCTACCCTCACTAAGATAATAATTCATATTTAGAACCACCACTGCTCCACCCTTATCAGCTGGTAAAATTGCAATGTTATGATTATGATGTAATTGTTGTAAAGCTGATATTTCCTGGGGTGATAGATTATGACCAAGTATAGAATATTCCTTGTGTTCAAAGTGCAAGTCACTAAGTACTGATTGCATAAAGATAGAAACATGTTTGTTCATGGGCGGATGAAAATCAGATGTGAGACTGGTAATGGAGTTGCTGATCCTCATTATTATAACTGTTGATGGATTTTCCATACATAGTACTGCGGTGGTGGTGATGCTGTAGCGTTGTTGCCTCACAGTAAGATGTTGTCCTGTTCGATTCTCAGCTAGAGTGTCTTCTGTGTGGAGACATGCGTGAATGGGCATACCTTCGTTGAAGATTGTGTGTCAGAGCTGGCAACTCGGCACGTAAAAATCTATTGCCAATCATTAGTGGACCGGAGTTCCACTGTGGCTACCCCTAACCGGGAAAAGCCGAAAGACACAAGAACAAAAAATAGTGCAGGTGGTAATGTACTGCTTTTGACTTGTTTTCACAGGTGACCGGAGGGGTTGGAGTCTCTCCCCCAATGCAGCCTGATGTCAATGTCTCTTCAGACTCTGATGATGATGGTGGCTACAGTGCGGCACAGGTAGGGCTGTTGGTGGCTGAATCTGTCCCAGAGGTTGATATACCTCTTCTGCCCCCATTGTCACCACATACAGTCAGTATGCCCATACATACCTAGTCCCCACAGACCACAGATATTGGACAATCAGAGGGTGGAGACATTGCACAGGACAGTGTGGCAACTATGGCTCCAATGATTGCAGACACTGGCCATAGTCAGAAAACTGGTGAGGTCCCACACAGGTGGATTGACAAGGGTGCTTTTAGGAGGCCTGCTGTCCGTCCATCACCTGTTGCAGGTGCTACATCATGGGTCACTTGGCTCATGTTTTGGGCCATCATGGAAGCACAGGCACATTCTGAATGGAACACCAGATGTATGCTTAGAGTTATGGATGCAGCACAGTCTGACATCCATGACTGCCTCCACCATATTGTGGACACCCTGAATCAGTTCACTGATGCAGTGGACAGATGGTGGGCTGAGACAGTGTATGTCTTGGACTGCACATTGTCTATGCTGGAACATCTGGTTGGAGTTGATCGTCGGACCAGTGAATGTAGATCAGCAACACCATCTGATGAGAGTCCACATGGCCATGTACAGTCACACTCCCATAGTGGCAGTACATCCAGCGCTAAAGAAGGGAGTGTGCTGTCAACACCACAATGTGGCAGGCCATGGGCTCATGTTTCTGAGTGGTCCCGTGGGGTATACGGTCTCAGCAGACAGCAGTCACCATCAGGCACTAGCACCACGTCTGACCTTGGGCATGGTGGTGGCAGTGCAACTCCTGGCAAAGCCAGTTCCTGTGTTCAGGGCCAGAGACGGTGAACTGTCAACTCTATCATGTATGGTCCACAGCTGTCCAACATACACATGTGTAGGGCTAGCACTGAGCTTGACCTTCTACACGCACACACTCACACACCACTGTCACATGCAGGTCACCTACAGACACAAACATTACCTCTCCATGGTCCATCTATCCCACTCCCCTTCCTGACTCACACACATGCTGTCAACCACTTAGGCCAGCCTAGGCCTCCAGCACCCCCACACAACACCCTGTGCAAGTGATGATACCTGTGCCACATCCCTGTCATTCTTCCCATTGATGTAGGGAAATTAAGCTATGTGTCTGATTCACAGGGTGACTATATTACTTGACATGTACCTGTGTAATACATTATTGTTTTGACATGGCATTTGTAGTGGTCACCAACAGATACTGCATACTGGCATGTGTCACGAGTACGCAACATACTTTTGTGTGCCTTGTGTTGTATGATATTATATTGGCAGTATTGTTACACAATGACAGGTGTGTCACAGACCTGTGTATGTTTCTGCTCCAGGAGTCTGAGGGGATAACCTATGGACACATGGTGACAATAAAGTGGCACAGGATGACATGGCAGCACAGCAGAAATATGACTTCAGCAAGGTACAGCAGTATACATGCATGGCTCCATAGATTAAATTGTGTATAACAGTCTAACAAGGGCAATGGCGGCAGTCAGTGTACTCATGCATTCATAATTTCTGTTAAGGTCTGCTACCCTTGATACTTGTCTCCCGGGTGTTCAGAATTTACACATCCATAAGCTGTGGTAATGGAGTTGACACATACAAATATCCTGTGTCCAGTTCGGACAGTTGGCCAACATCAGTTATGCTTGTCATGTTCTACATCCCATTGTGTAACCTGCACATGATGTGTGTCACAGCAGATGTATGCTTTAAATGCCTGGGAGGCCTCTTTCATGTAGGGTGTACTGTCTGTGTTACAAAGAAGTCTCCCCAGTATGTACTATGTACACCATGTTGATACTGTAGGTGTGTAGAACATGTGAGACGTGTTACTCCTATCATGGCAACACGGGAGGTACACAGTGGGATCTGACACCTCCCTGTATGGGGACATACACACCCCCTTCAAAGCATTTAAGAGACAGACTACATTTGTAGAGTTATGTATTGGTGTACCATGCCACCTGTGTGGCTGCTACAGTTCTATGATATGCCTGTGTGGTGATATGGCAAGGGTGCCACTGCACACAGTGATAGCTGTGCTGACTGCCACATTCAGTATATCAGTGACAGGTCTGAGATTTACACCAAAAACCTGTTGTTATAGGTGGTAAAACAGTGAATCCATCCCCACATCCTAACAAACAGTGACTGTCAAAGGGTGCAGTACTGTGTGTCCATACCTTCATGTGTAATGGCTCAAGTGTGTGCAGTGTGTGGACACTACAATATTGTCCCCAGTTAGTAGCACATCAGTCCCAACATGTGATGTACATACTCAGGGCTGAACATTGGCAACACGGACCTGGCCACACAGGTTTACACCTAATGTGCCTCAGATCACCGTGTCTCTACAGTGGCATGGAAGGAATAATATGGCATACCTGCAGCTGCAGTCACCAGTAGGTGACATACTCATAACCTCCACATACTCTTCCCTCAGCATGTCAATATCTGAGTGCAATGACTATTTTTTGATGTACATTTTCAAGCTGTACTGGCACTCGCACACAACAGTATAGTCCCTCACAAGGTCACTTCACATCTTCAGTGTGTGCTCACTGCTGATAATCTGCAATGAGTGTTATTGCCACCTGTGGTATATAGACTATGCAGAGGTGATCTGTGCCTTGCATACAGGGCAAGGTGTGACCCTGCTGGAGTGCATATGTTGCCTATCTGTCGTAAGCATAGTAGATGAATGACTCACTATAAGAACATAAACCTACTATGTGATGTTAGCACTGCATGGTTGTGGGAGACATTTGTCTAGCAGACTTAAACACCCCCTTGAAACAGACCACATTCAGGCTAGCACCACTTCCACTCGCTGCATACAGGAGACACCAAGGCACACACATAGTGCAAGTTGGCTGTGTGTAGATTAGATTATGCCCCTATGTACTTGTACACACAACAGATCACAGTACCCAATGAATGCAACACACCTCATGTCTGCTAATGCTATCAGTTTAGAACATATAATGCTTGTTGATATCAGCAGGCCTTGTTGTGGTCAGTCATTTGGGGGGGCCACATCACCTACTATAAATAAAATAACACTAAACTCTACCTATGTTATCATACATATGCCATATAAATATACACACACACACCCCCCAAGTTGGGCAGCATGAGATTAAAACCCCCTACCTCTCTAGTCTTATACACTGCAGCTCACACTACTTATCACATGTGCCACAGCTATTGTCTGATGTTAGACTGTCAGCCAGTGATCTTAAGGTGGATGACATTATCAAGACTTGTAGAGGGGGCAGCCTGGAAGCCAGCAGCTAGTTACAGGGCCAAAGGGTGCATAACCATTGCAGGGGGATAGCCCATGAGGGCATATCCGTGGTGTTGCAGAGGGAAATATATATATATATATATATATATATATATATATATATATATATATATATATATATATATATATATATATATAGTATATATACACACACACACACACACACACACACACACACACACACACACACCAAGTTGGCTGGAATGAGATTAGAATCCCTACCTATCTAGTCTTATACACTATACTCGGTGACTTCAACTACCCCTCCAACAACTGGGAAAACTACTCATGCATGAATACACTGGCCCAATCCTTCCTGGAATTCATCAGTTTCAATGCCCTGGACCAGCTCATTTTTACCCCCACCAGAGGAAGCAACATCCTTGACCTAGTTATTACAAACATGGGCAACTGTTGCTATACACCAATAGTCAATTCCTCCCTGGTTAGATCTGACCACAAACTAATCACCATGGAAATTCAGATCTAACCCACACCCCCGCAAAGGTGACCACCATGAAAAACTTCTCCAAAACTGACTTTGGGCTCCTAAAAGCAGAGATGGATAACTTCATGGCACCAGTGTCAATGGAAAATAGATACATGACTACGAATCATACACCAGTACACTGTACAAACACATACATAAATGCATGGAACTAGCCATACCCAACATAACCAAAACGCTCTTCTCCAAAAAATGGATGCCAGTCTGTTTGTCCCCTGCCATTAATAAACTCTACAACAGAAGGAAGAAACTGTTGCAGAAAAAGGTGAAGTCTCAAGACGGGAAAAACTCCCTTATTAACCTCAACAAAAAGTTGAGATCCCTCATCAAAACCTCTAAAGCCAGCTATGAAGCCAGAATTTCAGCAGACACTAAAAACAAACACAAAGCCTTCTATAGTTATATCGAGAATATCCACGGCAATACCCAGGTTTGCTCTGAGTTACTTCACAATGGTACCTCCTATACTGAGTGAACAGATATTGCCAACATACTGGCTGACAGATTCAGTGCCAACTTTCCCCCTCCCCCCCCCCAAAGGACCAATTATAATACCGGAGAAATGCCAGGCTCCCAGCATTACTGCGGCACAGGTTAAAGCTGCATTGTCCAAGGCCAAGAATACAGCTTTCATGAGACCCGATAATATCCCTAGATGTCTTCTACATGAACTACAAAGAGAACTGGCACCACATCTGTGTGCCCTGTTCAATCACAGCCTCACCTCAGGCTTTGTCCCTACAGAATGGTGCACTGCTATAATCATCCCTCTCCATAAAGGGGGAGCGACTATAGACCATGGGAATTATCACCCATTAGACTAATGAGTCTGATATGTAAGGCTGTGGAGCACATCATCATGGACCTAATTAACAAGGATATAGGGAATCTTCAAACTCTAGATCCCATGCAATTTGTTTTTGTGAAAGGTAGATCATGCCTGCTCAACCTGGTTGACTTCTTTGAGTCAGTCACCAGAGCAGTGGATGAGGGTAAGGCAGATCATACAGCCTACCTCGATCTGGCCAAGGCCTTTGATACCATTCCCCACTCAGGAATTATTGATAAACTCAACTAGGCATCAACCCCTATATCACTAGGTGGGTTGCAAATTGGCTAACAGATATAACCCACAGTGTGAAAGCAGTGGACTCCAAGTCAGACTGCCGACCAGTCACAAGTGGAATCCCACAGGAATCGGTCCTGGGTCGTCTCCTGTTTGGCATCTACTTCTCAGAAGTACAGCCAACGTAAAGGAACTCTGGTTGACCATGTTTGAAAATGACTGTAAGCTGGGAGCCATTATTAACTCCCCAAGTGATGTAGACATCCTACCAAAAGGTCTCACTGAGACCAAAGACTGGTGTTGAAACCATGGCCTTAAGCTTAATGCCAAAAAATGTATCATCATCCCCTTTGGGAAAAACTCAGTTCCCACTAATTACCACATTAATGGGAGCCCACTGAATACTGAAGGCATTATAAGAGATCTGGGGACACAGGTTGACAGCAACCTCTCCTTTGACTATCACAATGTCACTGTGGTCAGAAAGTCCTTCTATGTGGCACATCTCATTACCAAGGGGTTTGCATCCGGGAAGAAAGAGGTCATCATCTCTCTCTACTCTTCCCTCATTAGGCCAATCATTGAGTATAATGCCCCATTTGGCATGTACCTCACTAGACACATCCAACAGCTGGAAAGGCCACAAAAGTACCTCATGAAGAGGATCCTAGGCCTTAAGCACATGTCCTACATGGACAGACTCAAAACATTCCAGCTATTCTCTGTCTCATAACATCTACTAAGAGGCCATCTCTGCTTGACTTACAAAGCCATGTCTGACCCAGCTCTGTTAGAAATGCTACATCTAAAGAAATCCCAATCCCTCCACACCACACAATCCAGAGACCTCAACCTCATTACCACAATCAACAGAACATGCTGGAGGGACAGGTTCATAATGCAGTGACTGCCCATGTTCTGGAATAGACTTCCCATACATGTCAACCAGAGCACCTCACTGGCCCTCTTCAAGAGAAATCTTGATGAGTGGATGGGAAATAGAAAGTTATTCCAGTGGCTCTACTTGATAGAGGCACTGGGAACTAACGTCGGTTGGCATGATGCTAGGGCACATCTATGGGCTATGCTTGCAAAGGCTCCAGGGCTATTAGCCTAGTACACACCTATGAACCTATAGCTCACAGTGCTTATCGTATGCACCACAGCTTTTTTATGATGTTAGCCTATCAGCCAGCAGTCTTAAGGTGGATGACATCATCAGGCCTTCTTAAGGTGGATGACATCATTAGGTCTTGTAGAGGGGGCAGTTTGAAGCCAGCAGCTAGTTATAGCATCAAGAGGTGCGTAAGCATTGCAGGTGTATAATCCATAAGTGGAATGTCCATTGTGTTGCAGGGGGATACACACACACACACACACACACACACACACACACACACACACACACACACACACACACACACAGTTAGCTGGAGTGAGATTAGAACCCCTACCTCTCTAGTTTTATACACTATAGCTCACACTGCTCATTGTACGTGCCACAGCTTTTGTCTGATGTTTGCCTGTCAGTCAGCGGGCTTGAGGTGGATGACATCATCAGACCTTGTAGAGGGGGCAGTTTGGAAGCCAGCAACTAGTTACAGAGCCAAAAGGTGCATAACCATTGCAGGTGTATAGCCCATGAGGGCATGTCTGTTGTGTTGCAGGGGGGTGTATACACACAAACACACACACACACACACACACACACACACACACACACACACACACACACACACACACACACACACACACACCAAGTTGGCTGGAGTGAGATTAGAACCCCTCTCATACACTATAGCTCACAGTACTTAATGCACATGCCACAGGTTATGTCTGTTGTATATTTGATTGCAGGCACAGTACTTGTGGATTACACAAACTAGGCTTGTGTTTCACAGCATGTCTGGCCTGCAAAGTGATATTGCTTCATATTGTTCTCTGCATCTAGTGTCCTAGCAGAGAGATAACTGTTATTATCCTTGCTTTGTATGTATAGTTACCAGTATGGCCATATGTGGCTGATTGCAGTTAGGCAAACCTGTGGCCGGGGCATTGTGTCCTGTCCATGCATGCATTGACAACATTATACATTACACCACCTGCTCACCTGTGTCTGTGTACATGGTGACATCCAACAGGCACAGGGGTCTGAAGGTGTGTGGATTATGTACTGTTGCACCCTTAGTTTGGTTCATTTGAGCAACTGTATGAATGTGTGATTGCAGATTTACTCACCATTAATAGGTTATGAGGGACAATACATACATCCACACATATATCTGCCTATAACAGCAATGTCTCTAGAAATGTAGCTGTGTGTGTATGATATGTATATGTGTTATGTAGATATATGTGGAGAGTCTATGTATCATTGTAATATATATAGCTATATATATATCAGTATATATCTATTTGACAGTACATATCAATAGATATAGTAATCATGTGAGAGAGCGATAGGGACAGGCGGATATGTATACATATATGTCTGTATGTACAGAAGCATTTATACATTGCAAGTCATTTTTATGACGTGGCAACAGAATTGCCCTAATTTTAACTAAATGTAGGAGCATGACCAGTCAGTACTTACAAGGTGACTCCAGGCGAGACCTACCTGTACTCCAATCCGGGATTTTGTATGTTGTAGACATTGCCAGCTGCACCTGTTTCTGCAGTACTGCACTTCCCTCAAATTGTCCACAGCATTCTCTAGCTGTCTGGTGTACTTAATATGTGACTGAGGTTCATACTGTTATTCCACATACAGACTGACAGTTTGCATACCTCTCAACTGTACAGATGTTTTGCAGAATGTCCAGAATTTTGCCTCATATTTCTGGTCTGTTACTCATACATTTGTGGTGCTCTGGAAAATTATTGTATATTGAAGCCACTGAATTATATTAACTACAGGCAAACATTTGAGTGTCAATTTTTATATCCTTCAGGTATTCTGTAATAATGCAACTCGATTTTATACTAGTAACTGTCTAGGTTAATTGGAACAATCTGTACTGTCTCTATTTTTGGGCCTTTGTTCCCCATTCTTTCTGGCTTGGTCCAGATTTTTTGCACTAACAGATTGAGAGGTGTGGCAGTCCGTGGAAACATCAGCATGCTAATACCTCACATGCAAAAGCTATACATACTGCCAGATTCAAACCAAAAACACCATTAGCCATGCTAACATCCCTAGCCCACTGAGCCACACAGGCTGCCATACAGAGATGTGTCCTTCATCACACAATCAACAGCATACATATGCATGTTGTTATCCCTTCATAATGTGAGACATACACTGTGTGATCAGGTTCTATGTCACAGCCCTGTGACTGCCTGGTCTCCTGATATACCATTGCTAACTTACAGCAACAGCATTTGTATGGGAACACTGATGTGTTGGGGGTGGGGGAAGAACAGCACATGATCTGCTGGCAGAGACAGTAGTACAAATATCATGTGACCTTACAGTTTAACATCTCCCTTGACTGCTGTAGTGACTATTCCAACCATGAGGCCTAGTAAGTATTACAGAACACATACTATTGGACTGGTCATTTGTAGTCCCATGTGGGTGTTACAGTTCTCCAAGTAACCCACTATATTCCCTTGCATACATGCAGCAGGTCTATACATATGATAGCATATTATAATACTCCATACACGTGGTGTGCAGGTGAGTGACTTACCTTGTGAATGCAGCAGTTGAGAAAACTGTAGTTCAGGGCAGACTCTGTCTGATGCAAGCAGTACACAGCCAATACATGGTTAGGTACAGGTTGTGTGGGTTGCCTGGCATCATTTTTAATATATTTATGTGAGTTGGAGTAAGGTGTCAGTCCCTAGGACCCTAGGTTGTCAATGCATGTGCTATGCGTTGTCTCTTAGCCAAAGCCAGGGCATACCAGGCATGCCTACATCTGCATACAGGGACATCATCAGGAGGTTCCTCCTCCGAGTCCTTTTGTGAATATGGCTGTGGTGACCCAGGCACTGGTGGGGGGCTGTGTATCCCTTCTCTTTACTGATCCTGCTGCGGCTGTTTCTGCAGAATGAGATTGTGTATCATGGCACATCTTGTGAATACCTGTGCACATGTGACTGGGGAGTACTCCACCAGATATATCGAGGCACTGGAACTATGACTTCAGAAGCCCAAACACATACTCTATGATGTTCCTAGTTTGTGCATGTGCCTCATTATGGCATTTTTCCATGGGTGCATGTGCATTTCTGATTTCATCATCCACAGTTCCAGTGTGTAGTCAGCATCCCCCAGTAAATGGCCATGTGGGATGTCCCCCCCAGCAAACATCTGGTACAGCTGTGATGCATGCCAGATATGGGAGTTGTGATAACTTCCAGGGCTGACAGCACACACATTAATGATAATGCATTGGGCATTGCACATGACCTGGCATTTGATGGAATGGTAACCCTTGTGGTTGATATAGATTCTACCCTCATCACTTGGTGGTGCCTTGATGTGTACATGCGTGCAATCTATAGTACCCAGTACCTCAGGGTAGTGTGTTACATGGTAGAAGTGTTGTATATTGTTGGCCCTTGCCTCAGGGGTGAGGGGAAAAATTTGACTCACTGGCATGTGGTAGAATAGCATCCAGGAACTGGTGGAATGCCCTGGATGCTGATGCCTGTGAGACTCACCCCCCATCATGTCCCCAGTTGGTCTTTGGAAGGTACCTGTGTCTATTATCCTAAGGGCACTGGGATGGGTTCTCCTCTACTGGCTCTGGGTCTGAGTTGATGGTGGCAGAGCTCAGTGAGTTCTTGTAGTATTTGCCTGTCCACCCTGTAGTGCACTAGAGTCTCCAGCTCATGTAGCACCTGGAAGGTTACCCTGGGCCTAAACACTCTTCTCCTTCTCTGCCTAGGCCTACTGTTGTCAGCAGCAGCAGCTCTGACCTCAGCATCTAGCACATACAGATGTAGCAGACCTGCAGCAGCCCCTAGCATTCTTTAAGTTAAAATTCCCAAGTCTGTACTCCAATGGTGCAGAGTATGGGGGGGGGGGGGAATCAGATTGTTGGGTGTATGCATACTTTATACTGCTCTGCTGTAGTTGCTGACTGTGTGATTAGCTACCTGTGCTGCATTCCACCTGCCTAGTATATCATTAACATCATTTAGTGGCCCTAGTTTAAGTTAAACAAAACTAATTCATATACCATTGCTTTTTAGATACACTCAGCACTGTGGCGCACCACACAAACACACGCTCCATAGGTAAATAGAGCTTAACACTTAGTATATACAGCCTCCATACTTCCAGGCTCAGCACAGCTGCATGCCTCGCAAACACATGGAAACGGGCACCCTGTAGGTAAACAAAGGTTAGCACTTTGTGTACACACCCTCCCAGACATCCAGGCTCAGTGTGGTGGTGCATCACACAAACAAGCACAGCTAAGATCAAATCAGCTTAGAAGTTATTGGACACACCCTCCCTTGATGTCAGCTACCTCTTGTGTGGACACCAATACGGTTCTGTGCCTACATGGAGGGGATATGCGGACATGGATTCCCATTTGTGTTATTTGGTAACTCCACCTCATTTGCATAGGGATCCATGCTCAGACCCTGGAAACAACATGGTTCAAAGCCCTATGATGTTAGCAACAGCACTAATACACCATTGCAGATACTCCACACAGAGTCCTGTAATACATTTCTGTCACATAATATTACTTTTGTTTTCCCAATTTTTGTTTATTTATTTTTTTAATTAATGAGGCATGTTTGTGCACTGCAGTGTGCCATGCAAGCATGCGCAGATTATTAAAAAAATAATTATTTTAACTTATTTCTTTTATTTTTTCAGTCACACTATGGATAGTTTCGCACATATCTGCATGTGCTATGCCATTTCTGTCCATCTACCTAAATTTTTACAGCCCCTATTGTCTGACTACATTATTGTACACTAGCTTTTATTGTGTACACTATGGACACTGGCACGTGATCTGCAGAGCTGTCTATCTGCTTGCTGGATCAATCTACCTCACTCATTTGCATGGTATTCACCTGCTTATAAGGTGATTTGCATGCCACAGATATTTCCGTGTTGCTGCATGTGTGTGCACCACCCAGCTGTGTTTACTGAATCTAAAACCTGTTTACTTTCATCTAAGCAGTGTGGCACAATGCCTACATGGAAAACGAGACCACGCAGGCTTCATTAAATTCTCCCCAAGGTTTTTTTCTATAGTCAAGAACCTAGCTAAAGTTCCTCCTTCCTGGAAATATACCCTTATCTCTCCAATTTTAAAAACTGACAAAGATCCTACTGAATACTCTTCATACGGGCTAATTTCACTTTTAAGTGTAGATTATAAATTGTTCATGGCAATTCATGCTAATAGATTAAAATATATTCTACCCTCTATGATTGACAAAGATCAAACTGACTTTATCTTAAACAGAAATACGTATGATAATATTAAAAGAATAATCACAATAATTGCTTATACAAATAAAACAAAAGAGAACTTAACATTAATGAGTCTTGATATTAATAGTGCTTTTGACTCAGTAAACTGGAAATATCTCTTGATTATTTTAGAAGAATATAAGTTCTCAAGTAACTTCACATATCTTAGTAATCTTCTTTATAATGATTGTTTTGCATATATTAAAATAGGTACTTTTAATTCTGATTCTACAAAATTTTGAAAGGAACCAAACAAGGATGTCTTCTTTCACCTCTGCTTTTTACCCTAATAATGGAACTATTTGATAATTTTCTCAGATCAAATATAGATATGAAAGTTATTAACATAAGTGAGAATTTAAACACTAAAATTCAGCTGTTTGCTGATGACATCCTACTGACATTAAATGACAATGATAATTCTCTCTCTGCAGTTTTCTTAGCAATGGGTGTATTTCAAAGAAAATCTGGTTTAAAATTTAATCATGACAAAACAAAAATCCTACCTATAAATACAAATAAGAATAGAATCAAAAATACATTCATTAAATATATTGTCAAAGAGAAGAAAATTAATTATTTAGGAATACTTATAATGGATACTATTAAAGATATAATAAATTATAATTATGCTAACAGTATAAACCATATAAAAAAATTTAATAGACAAATGGATTAACATTTTCTTCACAATACTAGAGAGGTTATCTATAATCAAAATAATTATATTACCAAAAATCTTATATATTATACAATAACTAACATTACTCCCCACAAAAAGTTGTATTAAAGAATTTAACACTTTAATTTGGAGATTTCTTTGGTATCCCAATATACAAAGAATTGCTTTAAGCCATCATATGAGAGATTGGGCAGTAGGAGGGATAAGGCTACCAGACTGAGAATTATATTCATTATTATCAGTTATAAAAACAATATATCTTTGGATTAATAACACTTACACACCTAGGTGGAAAGAGATTTAGGAAATATTTTTATAAACACTAAACATAATAGATATTCTAATAATTATCTCATACTAAATAACAGTCTACATTGGTTATTAAAGGTTTACCTTATAGGAAAAAGTCACCAAACAAGATACTCCTATTTAATTTCTACTATAGTAAACACTTAAAAAAAAAATATATATATATATATATATATATATATATATATATATATATATATATATATATATATATATTTATATGTTGTTGTTTGTCTTTCAGCTTTTCCCAGTTAGGGGTCACCACAGCGGAACTCCGGTCCGCTAATGATTGGCAGTTGATTTTTATGGTGTTGAGTTGCCAGACAGATGCCCAACCTTCAACGAAGGCACGCCCAATAAACCCATGTCATTCAAACCCCACTCAACCACGGGGAGGACATGCAGACTCCACGCAGAAGGCACTCCCAACCCAAGCCAAGAATCGAATGGGAGAACCTCTTGCTGTGAGGCAACAACGCTACTGCTGTACCACCGCAGAAGTTTATATATATATATATATATATATATATATATATATATATATATATATATATATATATATATTTCCTATGGCATATACCCAAAATAACATCTCCACCGCAAAATTAGAAACAATGACCACATTTAAAGAGAAAAATCTGCTATATTGGTTTCAATTAATGAAAGATGAAAAGCTACATTCTGTTGATTATATTAAGAACAAATATAATTTAAAGACATGTGGCTAGATATACAATCCTGCAGACAACACGTACAAGGGGAAATTAACTTAATGCAACCAAGGATGAGCGATCATATCCCAAAACTAATTGAATATCTGATATTCTTAATGCAACAAAACACATTGGGACAGAGCCTCTTATCTAAAATATATAGAGTCATGAGGAGAGAAACAAAAAAGTTGCAATGATAATTATTGGAACAATTTTACCCAAATTAATAACTGACCTCAGAGTGAAAAAGATAAAAATGAATTCTAATACCTTAGATGGAATCTCTTTACTTGGAAATTTTTGTATATATCTTTCTACACACCACATAAAATTGAATTAATGTTCAAGCAGAAACAGCTTTGCTGGAGATGTAAACAACAACTTAAAGCAGATTAGCAACACATGTTTTTTGACTGTACTATCTTAACACCTTATTGGAATAAGATTAATCTCTTTTTACAGGCTTTTTTGGAGATAAATTTGTTTTATCTAAATAATTAATTGTTTTAACACTCCTATTCCTATATATGTTAAAAAAATGAAATATCGCATTTTGTAGTCAATACTATTTACAGCGAGAAAGGTTAGGACTCAGAATTGGAAGAACAAACCTACTCCCTCCTTCAAAGTATTTATAAATATTGCAACTGAAGTCTGTTACCTAGAAATCATTGTAATTAAGTTATGAACAATCAGGATTACCTCTTGCTACAATGCATGGACAAATCTTAGAGATCTGCTTGACAAGGAAAAATAACTGCATTTTAAATTTAAGGTAATGTACAATAATGTGAATGACTTGGTTAATGGACACTCCTGTAAATAGTTATTTTTTTCTTTTGTGTGTGAGGTTTAGTTGATTTTTTTTTTTCATTTATTATGCTCACAAATCTCTGACAGTAAATATTATTATGATTATTTTACGAATTGAAAATCCAATAAAAACTTTAAAAAATATTCAAAAACAGTAGTGATCACTGCATAAAGCAAGTACAAGTGCAGTTAATTAAGAAAATATTCTTATCTTAGATTGGATGGTTCTGGATGCTGTTGAAACACTGGACAAGTGTTGCAGAATTCTCTGTAAGTGAAAAAAGAGTCTTGCAACTTGTTTGATTATAGTAAAGAAAAAAATCATAAACTGTCTCCTATGCCTTCTAGCCAATAAACAACCACACTTTGAGCCTCCTGTAGTGTTTATTGGAGAGCATTTTCTCACAAGATATTTGACTCTGGAATCTACTAATATCACAAGATGTCTGACTCTGGAATCTGTTAGTGTAAAAGCATAGCAAAAACAGCTCTCAGGTGCATATTAAACAAGAAACAAATAGCAGTGCTTTCTAAATCTGAGATAATAGGTTAACATCTTCTGCCACATGATGTCTGATTCTGGACTTTCTTAATGTAAAAGCACAGCAAAAGCAGCTGCCAAGTGATTAAAGAAGAAACAAGAAACAAATCCTAAACACTTAAGTTCCTGGCTAATTCACCCTTCTGCAAAGAGATTTGGAGGCACACAGACCAGAAAAGCCAGCAAACAGAAATGACTATTTTTGCCACAAAATGAAATAACTGCTTTACAAAAATGCTTATTAACAATAGTGACCATGGTATGAAGCAAGTACAAGTGCAGTTAATCAAGTAAATATTCTTATCATAGTCTGGATGGCTCTGGATGCAGTTGAAACACTGGAAAAGTGTTACTGAGTTCTCTATAAGTGAATATGGGTTTATGTCTAATTTTGTAAGTTCATCTACAATGCCCAAGTGAGGCATTGTGTCAAACACCCTGGTCTGGTTAAGGTAGATAGGTTGCACTGTTTTGCCCTTGTCCATAGCTTTAGTGACCTTTTTGAAGAAGTCCACCAGGCTAAATTGGCATGGCTTGCCCTCCACAAAATCAAAATCGGGCAGGGTTCAGTGTCTGTAGGCTTTTTTTGTTATTGTTTATCAGATTCATGATAATTCTTTCCATAGCCTTGCATATGAGACTAATCAGACTTATCATTCTGTAGTTCTCTGGCTCTGTGGAAGCCCCCCCCCCTTTGTTTAGTGAGGGATAATCATTACAATCCTCCATTCATTTGGCACAAAGCCTGTATGGAGACTATGGTTAAATAGATATTCTAGAAGACCTGACAGGTCATGTTTCATGTTATTCAGGATTCACTCTGGGATATTATAAGGGTTCTTTAAAGCAGTGTTCTTGGCCTTAGCATAGTAAAGGCATGCTGCTTAATAGCTGGAGGAGAAATGGGGGGTTGTATTTTCTGTGTGGTGACAGCGTGATAAAATTAGAGTTAAATTTATTAGCCAGAAGATTTGCTAAAACCTCTGGCTTTGTATAGGTGGTTCCATTCACCATTAATTTAGCACATTGCTGGGTATTGCCTTTAAGAATGCAGATATAACTGAAGAAATCCTTATGGTTGTTCTTAGCTGGGAGGCTATTTTTTTAATGCAAAATTGGCTTTGGTGGACTTGATTAGTCCCCTGAGTTACTTTTACAGATAGATGAGAGAGGTTTTTTTCCCTTGCTGGGCAACACCCCTGCTGTTTTTGGACATGTTTTTTTTCTTTTGTTATACAACCTACTTATACTGAGATTTCATCAAGATGGCTCATATTTTGTGGTTGCCCTATGTTTATTTGTATCTTTTTCCATCTTGCCTTTTCCAGGAGAACACTAGCAGATTATATTTTTCTCTAAAGTAAAGCCCCATATAGTAACTTAATTTCTTTAAATATGTTGCTCACTCATATAATCCTGTTTAGTAAGGAATTCTTCATTATTTTAAAATCATGGTTCTATTTTCATGTACAGTAACTGGATATTGGTTCTTTCATAAACACTGATTAATACACTTCTCATTTCTGCCGAATCTTCTACAGATTGTCTGATGATTCTCTAATACTTTTTGGTAACCCAAAACATTCACAGAGATAGTTGCCTCTAAATGCCCTGTATACCTAAATAAGATAAGACACTGTACAAGTTCAGATATTTTAGTCTTTCATAATAACTTAAATTTTCACATCCATATTTGCCCTTGCTATATTTCCACTGTACTTTTTCCAATTTACTCATGCTTGTTTTCTTATAAGGTTTCCATATTGTTATCCCATACTCAGGTTTATGTCTAACGTAACTAACAATGACTTCATCATTTCTGATTTCCTAGACTTTATAAATCGTTTTATGCAACCTGTAGTTCTATAACTTTCATTAACCAATTGGTTGATAATTGGTTAATGATAGTTATAGAATGGTCATAGTTATAGATAGGTTAAAATGTTATCTATCATAGGTTCATAGCTTCAAAGGAGATTACAAGGCTAATGGCTCAAGAGCCCTTACAAGCCTAGCCAGTTTTACCCAGATTTTACTCAGCTTTCTATCCCTAACAACAAGGGTCAGCAAGCAGGGTTTTGGTAATTTGCAGACTGTCCATAATAGACATGGGCACCACCCCAGGAGTGGATTTTCTATCCATTGGTCCAGATTGCACTTGAAGATGGTAAGGGAAGACCTCTGCTTCATGTGAATAGGAAGCCTATTCCAGAGGAAGGGCAGTCTTTGGGACACATATCTGTCTGTCCAGCATGATCTATTTGTGTCAGAGATCAGGTTTAGACCTTGGAGCAGGTAACCTTCATGCAGTTAGTTTTGTGAATATGCAACATTTCCATCAGGGTTGGATCAATAACTGCCTTCTAGACCAGGCACAGATCACCCCTCAGTAATCAGTAAGAAACTGAATGCAGTGATAAGGCTTTTAATCAGTCCGCAAATGACATGTTGATTATACCCTGTATTTTTTGGTGATAAACCTTTGAGGATGCTCCAACTCTTGCAGGTGCCTAGTGAATACATGCATGCAAAGTCTGAAGGTAATGCTACTCAATGCTAGAAGTCTAAACCTCAAAATGCACACTCTTGAGGCACTCCTAAAAATGGAGAACATCGATATCTGTGCAGTGACTGAGACCTGGTTCAAGGCTCCAGAGAGCACCCCTGCAATACCAGGCTACAATTCTTACCGCACTTTACGGCCACAAAACCAAGACCAAAACACTAAAGGTGGAGGAGTGTCCATATTCACCAAGGATATTCACACCTCCAGACTAGTTGCCCAACACAATGCATCTATAATTCTCCAGGTGCAACTAACACTAGGTAAGACTGCAATCCAAATAGTAGCTTGCTACAGATCCCCCACCATACCCCAAGATTCTCACTACACCTTCCTAAACATACTGGAAAATATTAAGATACAACCAAACACCCTAATACTGGGTGATTTCAACTACCCTGCCATTAATTGGGAAAACTACTCAGGTACCAACTCCTTTTCCCAACGGTTCTTGGAATTTATAAATTCCAACACCCTGGATCAACTAATCCATTGTCCCACCAGGGGCTCCAATATCCTAGACCTGGTCATTGCCAACATGGGAGACAGATGCTCCACACCAGTGGTCACCCCCTCATTGGTCAGGTCTGACCATAAGCAAATCACCCTTGACATCCACATCCCACCCCCACCCCCCAGTAAGGAAATCTCCTTAAAAAACTTCTCCAAAGCCAACTTCATGCTACTGAAGTCAGAAGTGACAAACTTCACAACACCCACGCAGACAGGATCTGGAAGTTCAACTGCAGAATCCTACACTAAGGCACTGTACGAGCACATCCGCTCATGCATGAATCATGCCATCCTAGATAGAACCAAGATGATGATCTCCAAAAAAAGGAAGCGAATCTGGTGGTCCCCTGCTATAAACAAACTACACAACAGAAGGAAGAAACTGTTGCAGAAAAGAGGAAAATCCCAGGATGCAAAAAACTCCCTCACCAGCCTCAGTAAGAAACTGAGATCCCTCATAAAATCCTCAAAAGCTAGTTACGAAAATAAAATTGCCAAAGATTCCAAAGACAACCACAAGGCATTCTATAGTTATGTCAAGAATCTAAATGGCAATGCTCATATCTGCTCTGAGCTACAACAGAATGGCATTAAATATACTGATCCCAAGGATATTGCCAATATCCTGGCAGATCAATTTAGTGCCAACTTCACCCCCCTCTCACCCCTTAAAGGGCCCATCTCAATACCAAAAGACTGCCAAATTCCGATACTCACAGCCACACAGGTAGAAATAGCACTCTCCAAAGCTAAGAATATAGCATCCATGGGACCAGATGACATCCCAGGCTGTGTACTACATGAACTACAAAATGAACTGGCACCCCACCTAAGTGTCCTGTTTAATCATAGCCTCACCTCAGGCTTCATGCCCACTGAGTGGTGCACAGCTACAGTTACCCCGCTCCACAAGGGAGGATCCGTCCCATCAGTCTGACAAGCCTGATCTGCAAGAGCATGGAACGCATTATCATGGAACTTATAAACAAAGACATTGGCAACCTTCAAACACTGGACCCCACCTAGTTTGGGTTTGTGAAGGGCCGATCTTGTCTCCTGAATCTGATTGACTTCTTCGAATCAGTCTCCAGAGCTGTGGATGAGGGTAAGGTGGTCCACACAGCCTGTCTGGACCTCGCCAAGGCCTTTGACATCATTCCCCACTCTGGAATCATAGATAAACTTAATAAGCTGGGCATAAATCCCTACGTCACTCGATGGGTTGCCAACTGGCTTACTGACAGAACCCAGACTGTAAAAGTAGCAGACTCCATATCCAGCTCCAGACAAGTGACAAGTGGAGTACCTCAGGGTTCAGACCTGGGACCACTCTTGTTTGGCATCTACTTCGTTGAAGTACAAGCCAACACTAAGGGACTCTGGCTAACAAAGTTTGCAGATGACTGCAAACTGGGAGCCATTATAGAATCCCCAAATGATGTGGATATTCTACAAAAGGGCCTTACAGAAACAGATGCCTGGTGCTAGAGCCATGGGCTCAAGCTTAATTACAAGAAATGTCTAGTTATCCCCTTTGGAAAAAAACATGTACCCATGAACTACCACATAGGAGGCAGGACACTAAACATCGAAAGTGTGATGAGAGACTTAGGGACACAAGTGGACAGTGGTCTCACTTTCGATAACCACATCGCCACAACAGTCAGGAAATCCTTCTATGTGGCACACCTCATCACTAAGGGCTTTTCATCCAGAAAAAAAGAGGTCATTGTCCCACTGTACTCATCCCTCATTAGACCCATTATAGAGTATAATGCCCCATTTGGTATGTACCTCACAAGACATCTGCAACAGCTGGAAAGGCCACAAAAATACCTCACTAAAAGAATCACAGGCCTAAAGCAGATGCCATATGCTGACCGTCTAAAAAAACTCCAGCTATACTCTGTGGCATATCGTGTACTCAGAGGCGATCTCTGCTTAACATACAAGACCATGTCAAACCCTGAGCTGTTGGACATGCTCCACTTAAAGAAATCCCAATCCCTCAGAGCCATACACTCCAGGGATCTAAACCTTATCATCACAATGAACAAAACATGCTGGAGGGATAGGTTCCTGACCCAGAGACTCCCCATACTCTGGAATAAACTGCCCATAAATGTCAAGCAGAGCACCTCATTGGCCCTCTTCAAAAGGAACCTTGATGATTGGATGTGAGATAGGAAATTCACCCCTGGGATCATGTCAGTCACACTGCTAGACAGGGGCCCAGAGAAATAAATATTGTGGGAAGAAATTTCCAGGGAATTGTTATGGCTAGGCTTGCATAGGCCTTAGGGCCGATAGCCTAGTACCAACCTATGAACCTATGAACCAAAGGATGCATTGTACCCAATTATTGATCTGATGGGGGCCAAAATCCAGTGGTAATATGACATCCTTAGATCTAAATGCCATGCTCTTTCTTATAAGCTGAGTCAAAAAGAAGGATTTTCTCACCACCGTGGACACATGGTGGTCAAAGTTAAGATTACTATCTGAGTACCCAGATCTCTCATCACTGGATCTTCTCTATAGGGAGTGGTATCAGTG
Source organism: Protopterus annectens (assembly GCF_019279795.1). Taxonomy (NCBI): domain Eukaryota; kingdom Metazoa; phylum Chordata; order Ceratodontiformes; family Protopteridae; genus Protopterus; species Protopterus annectens. Next base: position 1,401,383,904 of record NC_056739.1, on the reverse strand, counting down.
CTGCAATTTGCAGGGGTATTTGATTTCCCAAAGTGTATTATAATGCACTTCTTCACATTTAGTTTGAGGCCATGGATCTGACACCAGTCATTAATCTGCGTCAGACAATTCTGTAGGATATTAATATTGTTTGAGGAGTCAATTATTTCCCCCATCAGCAAACTTGGTCAGCCAAAGGCCATGTACATCTGTGAAGTATATCCCAAACAGCACTGAGCCATGTGGTACTCCACTGGTGACTGACTTCTTGCTGAATGTGGTTTCCCCCACTCTAACAACGTGTCCAATCCATGATCCATTTGGCTATTCATCTGGTGACGTAGAGGTTTAGTTTGTCTATAATACTCAAATAGTGTATTGTATCAAATGCCTTGGCCAATCAAGGTAGGCAATACATACTGTTTTACTCTCTTCCATGGCCTTGGTGACCTTCTCAAAGAAGTCCACCAGACTGAGCAGGCAGGGCCTGACCTTGACAAAGCTGAACTAGGTTAGGTCTAGAGTCTAGAGATTTCCTATGTCATTGTTAATCAGTTCCATGATTATTCCTTCCATAGCCTTGCATATGAGGCTAGTCAGACTTGTAAGTCGATAGTTTCATGGGTCTGTTGATGGCCCCCCTTGTGCAGAGGGATGACTGTTGCTGTCCTCCACCTTACTGAGATGCAGCCTGTATGGAGACTGTGGTTAACTAGAGATCTAAATGGATCTGAGCCATTATATATGCACAGATTTATAGAACCAAACTCATGCTCTATATAAAGCAGCATTGTCTTATACACCTTGAACAGCCCACTTGCAATAGTAACCATGAAAGTTAAGCAACACTGAAAACATATTGTACCCCTTTGCTATCACAACCAACTACCGCCATCTCAAAGCATATCTGGTTCCAGAATGGCAATTCTTAGGCTACAACACCTCTTCTATTACTTTGTGATCATAATTTTGAGCCAAGTGTTTTCATCTATAGTGCAGTAAAATATTTTCCATGTTTTCAATTTATTCTTCATACATATGCCCTTGCTTTAACTTGCAAGCAGCTGTTGGTTAGCTAGCTCTGCATAGCTTATGCTATAATCTGTTTTAAGCACTTCTTTCTGTGATTATTTTATGCCTTACTTTTGTAATAACATAAATTAGTCTCATTATATTGTTGCCTTGTGGACTAATGCATCACTATCACATACTTTCTTGATAAATAATACGACTATGGGTACACCAGTTTTAATTTAAATGCAAAGTTTTGCAAATGTGTTTGAATGGTATTATTCCATTCACAAAATATGTCCTTTATAATAATGACACTTTGTTTTACTTGGATTAATCTTGCCAGACTCATCTGTGTTGTGTGATGTGGTGATTCTTCCCAATCCCCACTGTGCAATGATCCCACACAATGAAGGTCTATGTCATTTGAGCTTCTAGGTTTTCTTGTTTCTGAGCTTGATCTTCTAATGTTTGCTTTTTTGAATGTTCGCTTTTCTGATAGGGATCCATACAAAAATGTATTCTTAGTACTTTCAGTCATCAAAGTTAAAGTCTGTCTGTCCTTTTTTCACTTTTGGGAAAACTCATTTTTGAAATGGACCAATAGAAAAACAAAAGTGCCAGTGATGTCGGCAAAGGGCATTTTCTTCCATTAGTTGGTGAATTGTAGTTTGGTTTATAAAATATTTTTGACATGTACCTTTCCTGAAATTATTATTCCTTTCAGGCAGGCAAAGCCACAGTATTTTTACTTTTTATACATCATAACACAATTAAAAATGATCCATTTACCTAATACTCCTGGAAAAATGCATTCACATACAACTACTACCATACCTCATCAATAGTCACCTACTAACCCCAACACAACATGGTTTCAGACCCGGTCATAGCACCACTACTGCACTACTCTCCTTCCTTGAAACTGTAAATAAAGCTAGAGATTCTAACCAAATTGTCTCCACCCTCCTCCTAGACCTATCTAAGGCATTTGATACCATCTCCCACTCCCTACTCCTGACCAAACTCTCTAACCTACATCTTTCATCCTCCTGTATCAACTGGTTTACAAGTTACCTTGCCAATAGGCAACAATCAGTTAAATGGAAGAAAACAACCTCCTCATTCCTCAACACAGTCACTGGAGTACCCCAAGGTTCCATATTAGGGCCCCTACTGTTCAACATCTTCATTAACGACTTCCACCACAATATCCCAAATGCTAAAATAGTCCAATATGCAGACGACTCTACAATAATCTATACTGCTAATTCCATTCCCTCCCTTTTAAAACTAACTCAGGATGCCTTCTCAACAACTGAAAAATGGATGCATGAAAACCACCTAGCTCTAAATCCATCAAAAACCAAACTCATGATATTCACCCCATCCAAAAACATAACTATCGACATAAACTCTTTCCTTATAACCAGTCACAACAACACATCCATAGAAGTTGTTTCCTCTGCTAAACTGTTAGGAGCTCTCATTGACAATCAGTTTAGTTTTGATTGCCACATACAAACAAACATTAAAAAAACACACCAAAAACTTGGTATGTTCTATCGCCATATTCGCTTCCTCTCTCCATCCACTAGACTCCTCCTCTCTACCACATATCTAATCCCTTCCCTCCTATATGGGGCCCCACTTCTAACCAACCTAAAATCCTCTAACAAAACTAAACTCTCCTCCTGTTACAACAAAATTGCTAAATTCACCACTGGCCACAGATCCTCCTCCCATCACTGTACTGCCCTACATAAACTAAACTGGCTAGAGCTCCCTAACTACCTTACCTACACTCAACTAACTCATGCTCATAAGCTCATTTTCAAGCCCTCACTCTGTCCCTCACTCACCTCAACCTTCACCATACACCAACCTAACAGACCCCTTAGAACCAACACTCAGAACCTAATTGAACTCCACAAACCTGCCTGCCCAGCAGGCAAACTCTTACTCTCATTTTCCCTTGCCCGTCTCTGGAACTCACTCCCACCACATATCCGCAGCACCAGCAACCTTCTCATCTTCAAAACTCTCCTACACACACATTTATCATCTCTCTGGGAATGCTCATATTCCCATCCTACATAACATCCCAGCTACTTCCTTATCACCCATACTTATCTTCTCACTGGGAATGCTCATGTACCATCCTACATAACATCCCCAGCTACCACCTTACCTCCCCAATCTACAATCACATCCCTGTGGGAATACACACATCGTAAATAATCTCTTAAGTCTATATTCTGCTGCATTTACTTCTAACTATTTCCTTCCTTTAACATTCCTAAAAAAAAAAAAAAAAAAAATTTAAATTGACATGAATTGTCACTAAGCTTCACATTCCTGCTGTATTAACATTCTCACATGCTTATATGTACTCTTCTGTTCAATCTTACATACTATTACAATATTGTTTTGTATTTTACTTTATTTTATTGCATTATTGTATTGTATTGTATTGTATTGTATTTCTTTTTACTTTATTTTATTTTATTTTTATTCTTTTCCTGACATTATGCTATTGTATTACTCTTATATATTGTTACTTGATATTGTACCTATGGAGTTTTTCTCCCCAGGACTCCATTGAAAATGGGTTCACTTGGCCCAATGGACCATCCTGGCAAACAAACTTCAAATAAATAAAATAATAAAATAAATATGAAAATTAAATGCAGTATAATGTGTACTGTAGTAATAATAAAACTGAAAATGCGTTCATATTATTTTCTTGGCTATATTCTGTGGTGGTACAGCGGTAGCATTGTTACCTCACAGCAAGAGGTTCTCCCGTTCGATTCCCGGCTTGGCTTGGGAGTGCTTTCTGTGTGGAATTTGCTTGTCCTCCCTGCGGTTGGGTAGCATTCGAAAGACATGCATGTGTAAATGGGCATGCCTTCAATGAAGGTTGGGCGTCGAGCTGGCACCTCGGCATTTCGTAAAAATCTACTGCCAATCATTAGTGGACCGGAGTTCCGCTGTGGTGACCCCTTACCGGGAAAAAAACGAAAAACAAACAACAACATTATTTCCTTGGCTATAAGTCTATGTAGTATAAATTAAATTAATTACCTTTTAGGATAATGACACCTGTAGTAAACCTCCTGCAAGAAAGAATCTATCATCTATCAGCTTTGCATATTAAAATTCAATATTTTGGGGGGCATTCTGATTAGCAAAAATTAGTCTTTTATTCAGCTTGTTTACTGGTGATAGAATTATTTGTTATGTGTGATTGTGAGTGTACCAAATATATTAATTAACCATGTTTGAGAATTTTAAAATCACCTGCTTATCTAGAACTGACTATACCAAGGTATACTTTTTTCCTATCAAGAACACTTGTCCATCTACTTACTTAACGGAATAAATTATTTGAAACTTCAACAAGGCACTTGTATTCCTCCCACAGGTAGGGTATCAGAGAGAGCAAGTCTCCTAGATCTGCTAGCTAAAGTGATCTTATCTGGACTAATCCAGACTTCATATAGTGAGGATAATAATTATATAAATGAAACTGATAGGCAGTTGTAATAACAAAGTAAACAATTTTCCCAGTTACTGAATGAGGCATATTTTACCACTGCTGATTTTGATTAGGAACATTAACTCAGAGATATCTTCCGTTAAACTGCTGGAAAAAATATTAGTTGACATTATTTCATTGGAAAAAACACTGGCTAGTTAGAAGCATGCCAGAGACATACCTTAAGGCACTGTCTCATAAGCAGTCCCATAATGTGGTTCTGGAATCCCATAACCCCCTAAATTTTAATAATCAACTTTGAGACTGATACATCTCATAACACACACGCACACACACACACACACACACACACCTATCTATATATATATATATATATATATATATATATATATATATGGATGATAGTCTTAGGGATATATATATATATATATATATATATATATATATATATATATATATATATATATATATATGGGTCCCCTTCACATGGTCGACTTTTCAGAAAGTCAACTTTCATATGGCCGAGACCATATGATCGACTTTCAAAAAGCCGACCATGGGGAACAGCTATCTCCATACAGTGCGGAATAGGAAAATTTCCTTCTTCCGCACTGTAGTACAATCTCTATACAAACTCCAACATTGTGCTACAGTGGGGAACAGGGAGATCTCCCATTCTGCACTGACTGCAGAAGCACGGAATGGGAGAATTCCCTTTTCCCCACTGTAGCACGATCTTGGAGTTAGTATATTTAAGTATGGGGGTGGGGGGTTGTGGGGGGTGCAGGGGGGCGTGCCCCCTTGCAAAAACATTTGTAAATGTGTTATTGTTTTTCTATGTGTTCACTTCTGATGTTCGAGTTTCTGAAACTCGATCATATGGTCTCGACCATATGCATTTCGAGATTTCAGCAACTCGATCATCTGAAGTGAATCTACACACACACATATATATATATATATATATATATATATATATATATATATATATATGTATATATATATATGTGTGTGTGTGTGTGTGTGTGTGTGTGGATGCTAGCCTTAAATATGAGTTGATTTTGTCAAAATATTTTCATTATCAACTTTAAAGAAGTATGCTTCTAATAATTATATTTCAAGAACTATACCATTCCCATATTTTATTCTCCCTTCTAGTTAAAATGTAATATTTATGGTGCTTCCTCACAAATGATTACTTCTAAATACTGTATTTGTTAAAATTCAGTGAAGTTTAATAATATTGTAGTAATTTCTGTATGCAATTTGCAGCTAGATTGGAATCAATGTGTGTTAAACTTATGCCGCCTACTCTGACATTATGATTGCATGTTAATTTTCATCAGCTTCAACTGCCTTCTTTTGCTCAACTGCTTATAGTATTCTCGCAGCCTTTCTAGCTCTGACAAGATATTACTTTGCAGTAACTGTGGTTCAGATACAAGAAATTCTCATCAAGGAAAGAGAACCATGAACTGATTGAAAGATCTAAAGATGTGGGACAGAGAAGGAAATGAGAAAGCTGAGGATGACAAGTCTTCAGATGGACACTTTGGACACACCAGGCTGAAATTATCCTTCCGTGTTTATTTTGTATGGGTGTATGCATGGCTAAGATACAAACATACACACAAGCATACACACACACACATATACATTCTCAACTCCAATGCTGAAACTTTCCTGACAAATTAAAGTTTTGGCATTACTAGCCACTCCAACTTACCTTGCATGCAGTGGGATTGCTAGAGTCTGTGCTACCCAGGGCTGTCTTTGAGTTTGCTGCCCCCCCCTCACAAAATCATGATCAAAGGGCCCCCCATACACAGCCCTTGCCCCCTGCAGCCATTCCAGTGTCCCATTACTTGGCTATTTCTCCCATTTACCATAAACCCTAATGTGTATACTGCTTTTTGCTTTACTTCTACAATAATTATTTGGATTTCATTTAAAACTTTTATTTTAAAATTTATAGCACAAACACAGGCATACATCTACTAAACAAAGCAATACAGTCTCACAATGAAAAAAAAAACTTAGCATTAAAACTTCTCTGCCCTTGAAACCCACATTCATTGAAACAGCATTAAACCCACATTCAAAGAAAATGCATCTGGCCAGTGGTGGATAAAGTTTAATTTTGGGCTGTTTTCAAATTATAGGCCCCTTGCACACATATTTAGGACCATGCAAACATACATGTGTTCTTTGATTCACCTTCTTGATTATATTAAATTATATTTCTGGTATAATACAGCACACTTGTTAGAGCGTGTTTTAAATTTATTGTTTTGAACATTTTTCCAGTAGGCAATGAAACAAAATATATGAACTAATAATGACAAAACTGCCCAATTCAGAACATTTCTATCAAAAGTCTACTCGACCTTCTGTCATTACAATCTACCAATATCAGTAAATATGCACAATCTCTGCAGAAGTAAAAGTCATCTAAATAATTCCACATTAAAGAGATCTGTAACTAATGACGAGGTTGCTGCCAGCAAACAACTTTATATTTCATTGTTTCATCTACAAATAAAGTGCCTGTTGCCCTTGAAGAATAAATTGCCTATGTTACATTAAAAAAAATAATAAGCTAGAATATTGCAATACGGAATGGATGGCAAACTGATAACAGGTTCATAATTACTAGGTATCTCCTCCAAAGGAGGACAGTCACAGGACTGCAACATCTATTCCCTTTAAAATTACAACACAGTGCAGTATTAGCAATCCATTTACATACTGTGGAAGTAGAACCCACAGCCTTATGCATCAAAAACAAGTATACTACCTGTTGTTCTACTAACAATGCAAACAGACCTGGTATAAACAGCATTAAACTTCTATTCCCACTGAAGCTGTCACCAACTTGTAAAATCCACTTGACACTCAAATATAGTAAAAAGCACCAGCACACCCAACAGAGCACAAAAAAATGATCTAAGCTAAGAGCCACTGCAACTTAATAAACACTTAAAAACATAAACGCTAATAAAATGTAAGGTGCATATTCGTCTAACAGAAAGTAGACTACTTCAAATGAATAGCAAGATAAAAGCACCGCTTCATTTATATCTGCTCAAAAAAGAGCCATTGCCCAATGAAATGAAATATCCAATAATTCAATTAAACCTCCATCATAAACATCATAAAAATGCCAATAAATGAATAGGATCAAGATCGTCGTTTTTGTGCTCTGTGGGGTGTGCTGGTGCTTTTTACTGCATTCTGTGTTGTTTTGGCACACTGTCTCCTTTGGTTCTTAGACTCAACTAAATATCTCAACTTTGCAGCACAAGAAATCTGGAAAAAAGCCAAAATTTATTGGGCGGGGGGGGGGGCAAAGGCCCAAAACCAGGAACACATTTTAAACATTTCTTGTATAATCTTAGAAAGTTGCTAGAATAAAGTGTTTTGTGTTACCAGACATTTCCTGAAAGATAGGAAGACCAAAACATAAATGACTATCATTATTTAGTGAATTTAGTTCTCACTGATTTGCCAGAAAACCACAAATTTTAAGAGGAACAGAACAAAAGTATGAGCCAAACATTCTAGACATTTTGTGAAAATCTGGACAGTTGAGAGCTATGGACTCAATTCTTGAATCACAAGTAGTGGTATGGGCAGAGCATTCAGGCTCTTGTACCTAAGGTACAGGGTTTGAACCTGAGTAACTCTTACCATCGGGTATACCTAAGTGAGGCACATGCACACACACACACACACACACACACACACACACACACACACACACACACACACACACACACACACACGTGCACGCGGGACGGCAGACCGCCCCTCTTGCCCCCTCTAGATATGCCACTGCTCACATGTGATAATTCAGTATTCAGCAATTTCAGTACTTGAATAATTTAATTCCAAAATATTGAATGCATAAATGAACCTGATATCAAACATTCTGTACCTACTTATGTGACAGAGGATCTCCTTTGGAAGCTCAAACTTTCAAAACCTCGAACTTCATATGGTCGAGACCATAACATCAAAGTTTTGAAAGTTCAAAACTTCAACTAAACAAAAATAAAAACAAAAAAAATATTTTTTAGGTTTATGCAAGCCCCCTGCATCCCTCACACCACTTCTAATTAAATATACCAACTATGAGATCACACTACAGTGAAGAGAATGGTAAATATCCCATTCTGCACTGTACGGTGATCTCCATTTAAATCCTTTGAACTTTGAAAACTTCGATCTTATGGTCTCAATCATATGAAGTTTGAAGTTTTGAAACTTCGGCTTCCAAAGTAGACCCATGACAGATAATGAATGGCATGATTGCAGTAACAGCTAGATGGTTAGCTAGCATGGGCGCACAAAATACATATTAAAAATGCATGTAGTGATTTAGGTTTCTTTTTTTTCATTCTTTTTGTGTGAATGGGACAAAGATTACAAACTGGCTCAAAGACCAATTACTCATTGTCATTGTCAGTGATGTCTATGCAGTTAAGGAAAATGTGACCAGTGGCATTCTCCAGAGGTTCAAATTAGGCCCCCTCCATTTTGGAATTAATTTCTATGACCTCTAGACTGACAAGGATCTCTAGCTGCTCTGCTGTATTTATCTGATCAATCCAAGGAATCTGCTGATCTCTGCAAAACTTAAGTATTATTTTTCACTATATATTACACTTTTGAACTGCATTTGTACCATATCACTGCTTATTTGAACTGTTTTTTCTGAAATTGTTGCACTTTGTTTGCTGTAGCATAGAGTAGATTCAGACCTGCTGAATATATTTCTGTTTGTATAACTGGAGCACTAAACTAGGCCATCTTTTGTTGGAGAGGGCTCTCCTGCACCCTAGTGGCAGGAGTGTGTATTTAGAACTCATCTGATTGAACATTGCTGGAACAGTGCTCAGTTTTGGCTTTTTTATTAGTTAATTTGTTTAAATCACTTTGCTCTTGTTTGCTACATGATCACCTCATCTGTGTGGGTTTGCGCTTGCTTGCACATCGCGCATTGCTGAGCAGTGGTAGGCGCTATTGGTGGTCATAGATGCAATCACTTCTGCCTGCAAATTTTCCCTTAGTACTCTCCTGGTGTTCCATCAGTGAGTTCTCACAATTGCCCCTCACTGATACATGATACATTCAGCAAAGCTCCTAAGGTACCAATACAGATCCTACCCGCTAACCCTTCATATTTTTCTCCACTTCTCCTGTTCTCTACTTTACCTGGTCCTTCATGTCCTCTCCCTGTTTTCTGACCACATCAATGTACCTAGCATTATGACAATTTCCCACAGTTTCTCCTGCCAGCCTGGTCAACGTGGACTTCTTGAGGCAATGTAGTAATTGTACAGTGACAATCCACTTCTTCTAGTCCACATAAATTCATTATGTGAGAGGTCCCTCTATATCAAGAACCTAGAATCAAGACTCTCTCTCTCACCAGTCAGATCTGATACTAAGCAGGTTTTCAACATGGACACCTCACCTCTTGTACCTACAAAATCAACAACACATAAACCTACATATGCTGAGGTCCGTACCAGAAGCTTACCTAAACATCAGAGACCTCCCAAACACAAACACAAGCATGATTCACATAATACATCCTCTGCGGAACATAACACACATAATATAGCACACACCAGTGTCTCACCAGTCAAGGCATAACACAAAAGCAAACATCTTACTCATAGGTGACTCTATGAGACACACAGTTGTCCCACTCATCAGGTTGGATAAGGAAAAAGTCATGGTCAGCTGTCTGTCAGGTGTCAGTATCCATCACATTACACATGCACTCAAGGCTCTAAACAACAGGCACTGTTATGACTCTGTCATATTCCATGTTAGTGTGAACAACTTGAGATGTACCTCACTGGACTATATGAAGAGAAACATGACTGAGCTCCCTGATTATGTGTCTCAGGCAGGTATGTCCCTAGCCTTAAGCAGCATTTTACCTTCTCCTAAGATGATGCCTCAATGCAAAAAAATGATTGACTTCAACAATTGGCTTAGTTTCTGGTGTCATTCAAAGAGGATCCAGTATATGTGAGCCTGAGATGACATGATCGACAGACCTCGATGCTTTGCCAGAGATGGTCTTCATCTGTCACCCCTGGGATTTCAGTTACTGGCTAAGGCTCTTGCCACCCCCATAATTCCTTTTTTGGGCAATGTCACAAGAACAAAATTCACAGAACAAAATTCAAAGCATAAAAACACCCTCTGAAAGCAACCTCAAGGTTATGCTGCTAAATGCTAGGAGTCTAAACCAGAAACTGCACTCACTGGAAGCAGTCCTCACCTTGGAAGATGCTGATATCTGTGCAGGCACTTAGATCTGGTTTAAGGCTGTGGAGAGCACCCCAACTATACCAGGTTACATTTCCTTCCAAACGTTCAGACCACTAACTGAAGGTGGGAGGACTAAAAGAGGTGATGTATCAATATTCATTAAATCCCTTGAATTACTTCAGGTGCAATTGACTGTAGGTAAGACCCCTCTTCAGGCCATTGCCATCTACAGGACCAACTCCATGAATCAAGACATCCACTCAGCCTACTTGGATCTACTTTAGTCAATGACAATACAGCCAATCAGCCTGTTTTTTGATTACTTTAATTACCCATCCATTGACTGGGTAAATTATGTGTTCTAACTCACTTGCCCAAAGGTTCCTGGACTTCATTAACTCCAGTGCCCTGAACCAGCTGGTTGACACACCCACAAGTGGCTCAAACATCTTGAATCTGGTGCTCACCAACATGGGGGACTGCTGCAATACCTCCAGTGTGCGGCTAGCCCCAGTGAGATCTGACCAAAATCAGTCTCTCTAGAAGTAACTATAACATAAGACCCCCCCCCAACAACAATTAGACTAAAAAAACTTCTCCAAGGCAAGTTACAACCTCTTATTTAACAGCACAAATAGCTTCATAGCCCCTTACCCCACTGATGGAACAGGTACCTCTGCTGAGTTATACACCAATGCTTTATACGAGCACCTGTACAATTGTATTGTCTCTGCCATACCTGATAGAACCAAAGCAAAATCTTCAAGGAAAAACAAACCTGCCTGGTGAACAGCTGCCATTAATAGACTATACAATCGTAGAAAAAAATTGCTGTCTAAGAGTAGAAAGGAATGGTCTCAAAACTGGAAACACTCCCTTGTCAAATTAAAGAAGCAAATAAGACTCCTAGTGAGGTCCTCCAAAGCTAACCATGAATCCAAATTAGCCTCCTTAACTAAGGATAACCACAAAGTATTCTTTAGTTACATCTGTAACGTCAAAGCTAAGATTCAGTTTGCGCTGAACTTGTAGGTTAATGATACTACATATACAGAACCTGTGGATATAAGAAACCTGCTGGCTGACAGGTTCAGTGAAAACTTCACTCCCCTGTCCCCACCATATTCCCCAAAACACCTATCCCCCACCTAGTATCTCTGGGAAGCAGGTCTTAAATGGCCTCTCCAGGGCCAAAAACACAGCCTCTATGGGACCAGACAACATACTGGGCTGTGTTTTACATGGGTTAAAACAGGAATTAGCATCACGATTGGGTACACTTTTCAATCACAGCCTAAGCACTGGCTTCGTCCCCATGGAATGGAAAACAGCTACTGTTATCCCTTTGCATAAAGGGGGTGTATCCACAGACCCGGGGAACTATAGACCCATTAGCCTGACCAGCCTTATCTTGAAGGCCATGGAATGAATCATCATGGACCTTATTGACAAAGGTATAGGAAATCTCCAAATGCTCAACCCCACCCAGTTTAGCTTTATCAAGGGGAGATCATGCCTGTTAAACATGGTGGACTTCTTTGAGACAATCATCAAAGTCATAGCTGAGGGCAAATCTGTGCATATGACCTACCTAGACTTAGCCAAGGCCTTTGACGCAATCCCCTACTTAGGCATCATTGATAACCTCACCCAGCTGGGCATCAACCCATATATTGTCAGGTGTGTTGCAAACTGGATCACTGATAAAACTCATATGGTCAAAATAGGGGACTCCACCTCTCCAGCCCACCTGTGCTCCACAGGGATTGGTTCTGGGACCTTTTCTGTTCAGAATCTACTTCTCCAAACTACAGGCTAAAACTAAAGGACTGTGGTTGACAAAGCTTGCTGATGACTGCAAACTGGGAGCAATCATTGAAACCCTAGTGATGTCAATATTTTACACACACTAATGGCTGGTGCCAAAGTCATAGTCTTAAAATTAATGTAAAAAAATGCATTATCATCCCCTTCTGCAAGGGTGATGTTCCTGCAATCTACCACATCAACAGCAATACTCTAAGCACACAGTCAGTGGTGAGATATCTGGACACACACATCAAAAGCAACCTTAACTTCGATCATCATGTTTCCACAGTGGTAAGAAGGGCATCTTATACTGCTCATCTCAAAAGTAAGGACATTGCCTCCAGAAAAAAAGGAATTACCTCTCAACTGTACAGATTTTTGCAGAATTTCTAGATTTTTGCCTCATATTTTTGGTGTATTCTTCCTAAAATCTGTACTTTTCTGGCAAATAGCTGAGGATTGAAGTCATTAAATAATGACAGACATTTGAATTTAAGACTCCACATCCTTCAAAAACTTCATGCTAATGCAAAACCTATTATTCTATCAACTTTCTAAGTTTGTAAGAGCAATATTTAAAATCTGTCCCTATTTGTCCCCCCATCATTTTAGGCTTTGTTCAGATTTTTTGCTCTAAGAGGTTAAGAGGTATGGCACTGTACTCTTCCCTCATCAGGCCAATAATAGAGGACAATGCTCCCTTTGATATGTTCCTTTCCAAACACCTGCAGCAACTGGAGAGACCACAAAGGTTCCTTACAAAGAAAATTTAGGGTCTTCAAGATCTGTCTAATGCAGACAGACTGAAATCAATGTCACTTTACTCTATGTCATACAGACTGCTCAGAGGTGACCTGTGCCTCGCATATAGAGTAATCTCTGACTCAGCTTTAATGGAAATGCTGCACATTCACAAGTCAAATGACACATGGGTCACTTGCTCAAAGGACCTTAACCTGGTATGTGACATCAACAAAACTTGCTGGAGAAACAGATTTGTCTCAGAGGGTGCCCCACCTTTGGAACAATATTCCTATTCACCTTAATCAAAGCCCCTCATTGGCTTTTTTAAGTACAATTTAGACAACTGGATGGGTAACCAGAAATTCACCCCTGGGGTTCCACCCGTGTCCTTCTTGGACAGGGGCAAATTGTGTTGATTTTAGTGTCTGCTTGACCCAGACACCCTTGGGAACATGGGTTGAACTTGACTAGGCTTGTAAGGGCCCTGGGGCCATTAGCCTAGTAACCTCCTATAATCTTATGATCCTATAATAAGTTCATTGACAATTGCAGGTGTAGTTTTCAAATCACTAAATGATACAAATCCCCTTTAAGCAGGACTAACATGTGGCACACTGAGAAAGGGCAAACAACGAAATGCTAAGAAATATAGTATCCTCTCCTTCAGTAAACAACAAATTGCTAGCACCTACTGTATCAATGACACTTCCCTTTCCAATGGGTCTGTAATCAAAGACCTGGGATATGGGTAGATGGCTCCCTCTCCTTTGATAACCATCTAGTGGCCTTAGTCAGAAAATGTTTGTATATTATCACAATTAATCACCAAGGTCTTCTCTTCCAAAACTGAGGAAGTTATTGTTCTCCTGTACACTGCCCTTGGTAAACCCATTATAGAATTCACCATATCCTTTGGCACATATCAACAGCCTCAAAAGACAGCAGACGTCTTTAAGAATCTCTGCCCTCAAAAATCTTGGTTGTCAGGAAAGTCTCAAGTCCCTCTCCTTGTACTTACTGTCGTATAAACTCTTGATGGAGACCTATGTCTTGCTTTCAGTGCCCTCAGGTATCCCACTATTCGAGACCTCCTTTTTCTTGATGTACTCTGGACTGTAATTGGTGTCAGTAAATACTTTCTCAGTATGGTAGCCCTTTTGGTTGTGGACATGTATATTAAATTATTTTAAATGTCATGTGACTAAGCAATTATTTCATAATGTGCCAACTTTCAGTGAACATTGCTCTGTCTTCAAGGTCAAATGGTCATATCAAGACAGAGAAGGCAAACTATATTTTTCTCTTTGGATTCAAGCCATTTCTGGTTTCATATTTTGGCATCAGGTTTGACCCTTTCTTCTAGTCTGCTACATACAACATGGCACATCACATCTCTCTTGGTCCAAGATGAGGATACAGAGTACAGGTCACTAAGCATATAAAATGGATGCTGATTTTCTGTACTTATTTGCATATCTAATGGTTACTAAATGATGCATGTTATGTAAACTAATGCCCACAAAATAATACACTCTACCAAAAATATATATTGGCAACCAAATAGATTTTATTATCATCTACTCTTACCAGAATGTCAATCAAAATCAGATACCTTTCCTCACTGAGAGCTGTACTTTATGTTGTGATGGAAACAGTCTGTTCTGTATTTTTGCCAGTTTTAGATCTGTCATACCTGACAGATGTATATCTACCATCCCTTTCAAACAGAGTTGTCCATTATAAATATAGCATGCTTGTATTAATTGCAACAGATTAAATACATTATTCTGCAGATTAGGATTTAGCCTATAACATATGGTTACACACCAACCTGCTAGCCCCACTACTCCAATTTAATTTCAATATATTCCCAAAGTATATCTTTGAGCAATTACTTTCCCATTCCAATATCTTACAGAATATGGAGCAGATTCAATAAAGCCTGCATGGTTCACTAAAACCATATGTGCATTCGAGCACAAAGCACACATGATAGCACACTGTTTTGTATTTAGTAAGTGGCTCTACACGGCATGTAGCCGCAAACCTGGAAAACTTTGTGGCATGCTAATTATAGCATAAGCAGCTGAACTATATGCTAATCCACCAATCCAAGATAGATGATCTATTCAACAAGCTATAAAGTAACAATGTAGACTCAGTGCTAGTTTTCCTTGCAAATTCCAAAACCTATTGGAATGCCGCCACTGAAACTAGTCTACATGGAAAGAATGTTAGGGGCTGCTGTTGTTCTTATTCATGTGTATGCGCAGCAGGCCCAAGTATATGCTGCTGTTGCTGGTAATAGACCATGGCCAAGAAGGAAAAGGGTGTTTAGACCCCATTTAACTTTTCACAAACAGCATGAGGTAGAAATTGTAGAGCACTGCAGGGTGAAAAGAGACACATTACAGCAACTCTGCAACCTCTGTCATCCTCTACTGAGAGCAAGGGCAAACCGAGGGGAAGTAATACTGGTGGAGACTAAGGTATGTGTAGCACTTAGAATATTAGCTACAGGAACCTTACAGAGAACAACAGGCAACATGCTGGAGGTGTCATAGGCATCAGCATCCAGGATTCTACATCAGCTCCTGGATGCTATGCTACAACATGCCAGTGACTACATATACAGGTGAGGAGTCAGAGGGGGATCCAGCAGCTGCTATGGGTGTAGGCAGATGAAGCAATAATAATTATTGCGAAAGCGCTCACATTTTATTAAAGTAATTTGTTTCTAATAATCACCTGCATTTCCTCTGCCTGATTGGGAGTTTAGTGTATTTTCTACAGTTTTTGCTAGTTTGTTGTTGGTTTGCTGCTGGGATTTCTTGTTTATACATACAGTAACATTAATGTTAGGCAATGCTCACAACATTTATTTACCCATGTAATGGGTGTGTACTGCTAGCATCTGACAGAGTCAGCCCTGAAGTAAAACTCTTGCAACTGCCGGATTTTCAACGTAAATGTTGAACGTGGGATAGAAAAGTTAATGTCTAAGAATACAAATGAATGGCATATCCTTGCATACAGTTACTTGATAATGTAAGTAAGTATAAGGTGGATGATTTTTACAGCAATGACATCAAGATGTGACAGCAGTGACTTATGTGAATACATGTCTCCTCTATCAACTAATAGGCCTCAGGCATCAAAGATTCATAGAGTCATCCCTCTCAAAAGTATAGATTTTTACAGAATGTTTACAGTTTGGCCTCATACGTTTGTACTGGCATATCATTATTAAATAAAGTTAGAAAATAATGACACGCACTTCAGTTTCAGTATTCATACCCCTCAGAAAAATCATAAAAATAGTAATGCAAAAACTGACTCTATCAACTGTCTAAGTTTGTAAGACCAAAATATTTAAAAAGTCTACCTACTGATGGGCCTTTGATCCACTTTTATTTATGGCTTGGTCCAGCTTTCTTGCTCTAAGAGGTTGGGAGGGATGTACACATTACAAAAAACTGTAAGAAAGCAGTACAATTTGCAAAACAGTATCACAAACACAGATATACTAAGCACTAAGTCAGCTATACACCCTGAGAATCAGACAAAGGACTTATGCATCCCTGAATCCAAAAGATAGAAAACAAGGATATGGCATAGTTATCATCATTTGCATATGATGTTGTGGGGGGGGGGGGCAGGAGGCCTAGGCTGACACAAAACATAGTGAGTGTGTATGAGTAAGAAAGAGAAACAGGCAGACATTTAGATAAAGTATCAAAAGGCCACTGAGACAGAATGAGCTGTAAGCCTCATGAGTGACCCATGTAACTGTTATGTGTGTGTCTGTATGAGCACTTCAGGTGAAAATGGTGTGTGAGTGTCTGCAGAAACACAGCCAAGCTCTGTGCTAGCTCTATGTCCTGGTATGACAGACAAGTGTGAGCCATGCATGGTAGAGGTGGCAGTTCATCTTTGTGGTCCCCAACTGCAAGAACCGGCTCTTCAAGGAGTTGCACTGGCACATCCATGCCCATGGTCAGATGCACTGCTGTTACCTGAATGTGACTGATGTCTGCTGGACAAGCTGTCCGCAGGAGTATGCTCAGGACCATGACCCCATGGCCTGCCAAGTCTGGCTGTGGACACCTCAGCTACTGACAAACAGTGGAAGTAATGCCAGGAGTTGCACTTGCACATCCATGCCCATGGTCAGATGCATGGCTGTTACCTGAATGTGACTGATGTCTACTGGACAAGCTCTACTCATGAGTACGCCCAGGACCATGACCCCATGGCCTACAAGTCTGGGTGTGGACACCTCAGCTACTGACAAACAGTGGAAGTAGTGCCACTATGGGAGCATGATTAGTCATGGGCACACTGGCTAACATCAGGTGATGTGGCTGACCTACACCCACATGGGTGCCAGCCCCCTGCCAGCAGACATTCCGTCACAGACACTGCCTGTTCCAATATGTCATTCATCTGATCCACTGAACTGGCAACATGGTGGAGGCAGACACACATCAGACTGTGCCATGTCGACAACCCTAACCTTGTCATTATAGAGGTTACTCCTGGATAAATCAAGGAGTTAGTTTATCAAAGAAGTGAACTCCACTCCCTTTCAGAGACTGAAAATATGAATATCAACCCATATGTAAATGTCTTAGCAAGTAAGGAACTTCTGTGCAAGGAACTCTATAAGGCTAACATAAATAAAAAAAGGAAAACCATATTTTAAAGGAAATAGAGATCTCAGAGAAATAATTAAATGGACTTTGTGCCAGCAAGAATTAAAACCAATAGTTAAGAAGCTGACAGCATTAAAATGTGAGTGGTACAGTGCAACGGCTGCGGTGTAATCTTCCAGAAGGCAGTTTTTGTCTACGTGCTTTTTGTTTCCAGACTTGCCAGGCATTTGTACCCCTGCTCTTCCCTTTGTTACTGTTCATAGCAATGTGGTCACTGACCTGGGTGAAAACCAATAGCAGGGAACCATCATTCAAGCTGGCATGCAGGCTGTTTTGGTGCTGAGGCCATCTGAGAATCATCAGCATTCTGAAGCCCCACCTTTCAGCAGACCTGATGAACTATTAGTCCAGGGGATCCACAGAGAAGGGCCATCATCACCAGCAATCCTGTATTTGTTTCTGTTCCTAACACTGCCACTTCTCCCAGTCTGCAAGGACTAAGCCAGAAGCCTTCATTAAGTTGGATGGCTGGCTCATTTCTAATTATTCCTAACCCCACTCCCTGGTAGCTGCTCTGAGCACATTCCTTGTACACTCATACTTGCACATCTGTGTTTCTACACATATGCAGAGAGAACTACCATTGCCAGCCTGAGTACATGAAGCCAGTTTTCCTGGTTTATGCCTGATTTCATTGCCTGTCTGTCTCTACCTGCAAGTGACAAACAGACTACTAATTCCCCTCACTCCCACCAGGAAGGATGAACCAGCATCAGCCTCTCATTTCCCACTCACACCCACTCAACTATTCCAGATTATGTGGGTCATAGTGGGGGATTTATCTCTCTATGTCACAGAGCTAGGCTAATGCCAGGAGACATTTTGGGATTGTATTCACCTTGAGAAATAAAAGCTTACATAGCCTAATAATTTGCAGTGAATCACAGTGATTTTTGCAATGTGGGCAATTACTAGATTACAGCAATATTTGCATCATGTTTGTAAATAGGTACAGAAAGAGCTTTCTATTCTGTGAAACTTTTATAACATTGAAAGTCCGAGAATAACATTTACTACTGTGACTCATAACTGAGTTTAATAAGAAAAACAGCACTGCTATTACTGTGAGAAAATGTAACCATAAAAAATGAGATCAGTTTAAATGATCGCCTGAATTTAACTCATACAAGAACACACCCCACACTGACAGTGGAAATTTCTCAAAATTCACATGTGACAGTAGTTCTTAAAAATTGGATTACATGTAAAAGAGATGTAGAAATTACTCATAACTTAGTGAAATAACTATATACAAGTTGATAAAGCTACTACTGTAAATAAGACTTTCAAAAGTTGACCTAGCTCTTCTACCATCTACTTTTTCTGTTCCCAGCATAAAAAGAGTACCATAGTCTGTGACTACTGATTGTTTATGCCAATTTCCTTGAAAGAGAAGAAAAATAAATTGATAGTGGCCGGGATTCACTAATCCTCCGTGTAAGACTATCTAAGTCTTACACGGACACTGCAGTGTAAGGGTATGATGTCAGCGCGTCATGCATATTCATGAGGGTGCACTGACTCAACTCTAAGGCTTACACGGAGCATGCACGAGTGCAGAGGGCGTGTCAGACTGCCAAGCAGTCCAAATATCCACGCCCCACAAGTGCCTAAACTGCAAATGTCAACTGAAATGAGCGAGTCTGCTCAAATGTCCACATACCCAACACTACACTCCCCCACATTCTAAATCCCTGTACAAGTTTAAAATGCAAAGGTTTCCTTTTTTTTTTTTTTTTATTATTCCCGATATAGCTGCCCGTGTTTGCGCGTGTTTGCCCATTGCTTAGCTACAGTTAGCAGTATAGACATCGAAGAGGATAATAAACGATTTATATGCAAATTAAGCCAAATAGCAATAGCGTAGTGGTAGAGCCCTCGCACAAAGCGGAGGCATTCCCGGTTCGAGTCCCACCACTCTCCTACCTATTTTCTGTTGGAAATGTGTGCATAAATAGAATTCCTGACATTTACCTTTGAAATCTCAGTAAAATGCATTGAAATGGCCTATGTGGTAGTGAACAATATTATTATATATATAAGCATGTGGAATGGTCATGCATACTGATAAATGCATAAGTAACGTATCTTAAGCAATGTGAAGCACTAGTAAGCAAAGTTTACTAGTATTAAGCACAGTTAAGTTCAATTGCTCATAGCTGAGCACTGCTTTAACTTGCGCAATAGTTTTGCGCGGAGCTGCGCATCGTGCCAACTAGCACAAACAAAACATGTTCGGGCGGAGCTGCGCACTGCGCTAACTAGCACAACGTCGGGCAGTGTAGAGCAATGTTGAGCAATGTTGGGCAAAGATGAGCAAAGTTGTCTAAACACAGCCACACCTCCAAGCCAGTCTGGCCAGTAGTAAAATAAAAAGCAATGACAGGCCTCGAACCCGGGATACTGTGCACCGTAATCACAGTGCTAAACCACTACACCATGACAGCTTTATATATGGATGCATTTCCAACACACTCATATATATCAATGGAAATTTACCCATTGCTAAGCAGGTTTGCTTTTAGCTGAGAATTTTCAAAACCGGCCAATCACAAATAAGTGCAGGAAAAGAGGCATATTTAAGCTCCATAGGCAGGAATAATTGCCATAACTGGTTGTAGCTCCCATCTGCAGACAGTATGGCCAGTGTTGGAGAGGGCTCTCGTTTTTGAGCACAACGGTGGGGCATTGAGAAGTCAAAAGTAATGGTTTGGCTCCTCGTCCATCATCATGATGCAAGACTCCTGCAGGGCCAGTTTTAGGGCACTGAATACAAAGCGGAAGCCTGGAACCATCTAGCACATGATCTCACCAGTGCCACAGGCATCCCTCGGACTGGTGAGCAGGTCAGACACCACTTTTCAGACCTGAAGAGATGCAAGGAGGACTGACTGAACCAGTGGATACAGGAGGCCCGTCAAATGGAAAATGCCCCATTACTGAGTATGTAGCCATGGAATGAAGTATGTAAGAATTGCTATAGTAGTCCATGTTATGGATGGGTATGTCTCAATATCCCTTCATTTACTTCACAGCTGCAGGTGTCCGTGCTGTGAATCAGCAAGCCTATGCAGATAGGCTGCTAAGGCTGTGCCACCAGGCAGGTTAGTAATTATTCTGCATGTGTTGTCATATAAAAGAAGTGAGAGAGCCTGAAAAAGAGTGTTGTAACCCATTAATAAAGGTATAATGAGTGTTGAATAACGTCTCTGCATGTACTGTTATATAAAATAAGTGAGACAGCATGAAAAGGTGTTGTAACCCATTAATAAAGGTATAATATGTCTTGAATAAAAGACCTCTGCATGCACTGATATATCAAATAAATGAGGGATCCACTAGAAAAGTGTGTAATGTAATAAATAAAGGTATAATTCCTGGAGTGTGTCCGTGTCACTTTCTTCGATATGTTGTTGTACCCTTGGATTATAGAAATAGTACTGTTGTAGTAAGCGCAGTCAACCCACACATGGGTAGGCCCATGTAAAGTGGATGAAGGGAGTGCCAGTAGCTGTTAAGCATATATACAGTCCTCAACTGTCGGTTCATGGCCGGCATGTACAGGTTAATCTGGTACATGAGTAGCTTGTTATTCTGTTCCCCAGAAATATCAATGCGCTGCTAGAAATGTAGGGGGCTGTCAACATATACCTGATAATGTCACTTGAACACATACAAACATGTAGATATTGAAATATCAATGAAATATATAAATATGTAGCAGTAACATCTGCATCCAGGACAGTTTGTATGTCAGATACAGGTCAGGTATATCAAAAACTAGCAAAACCCATTTTACAAATTAACAGACATTGCCCAGTGTAATAATACATGTAGATATATAACTGCAGTCAATAGGAATGTAGTGTAAACTACAACTATATATAAGTTGTTAATGGAGGTATCTTTTTACACCCTACTGTATGTGCCTAAACAATGCAATTCCACACCTCAATGGGTATGTCTAATTTCATAACATTTGTTGGGACACATGTCCTATTGGTTTATAAATATCTGCATTTACTTTGATGCATGTGCCCTGTTCACATACCACAATCTTGGTGGCCTGTTGCCACCAATCAATCCTGCATGCTGTTGGAATGTCCACTGTTGTTCTATATATGGATGTGTTATGCTTGCTGTTCAACTGTTGGAACTCTGGTGTGTTGGGTTAATGGAAATACTACTGTATGCTGTTACAACTAAATTGGAATGCTGTTGGCTATTACTAACCCATATTGTCATCAAATCCTCCTAAACATAGAATGTATGGGAAGGCCAGTCCCAGCGGACCCACCTGTCCCACCTCAGCTGGCGATGGCACCTGGCACCAGCAGGTCTGGCGCCCAGCCCGGGACCCCCTCCTCCATTGGTCCTGTGCCACCTTTGGGTGGAAGCGCTGCAGAGGATGGGGCTCATCCCCCGTGCAAGCGTGGCCGGATGAGGGCCACCTATCACCCTCCAAACGGTCCGGGCTATGGTGCATAGGGAGATCGGGCGTTCAGTCGCTGATCCTCTACACCAGCTCAAGGCAAGAGTGGTGCAACTCACGGGTGAGCCTGCCCCTCCTACACAGCCCCCAGCACAGCCACCCTCCGGGCTGTGAAGGTGCAGTGGTGACTGCCCATGGGTGGGGATCTCAGTTCAACTGCTGCCATCTGTGGGCTCATGGGCTTGCAATTTCCAAACCCCCCTTCCCCGTCAATGGTGTTTATCCACCCCATGTGTCATATTCTGCCCCTGTATGCATCTTGTTTGTCTTGTCTGTTTACCTCCCCAACCTACCTCCCCAAATATACCTACTTCCCCTACCCCAAATTCCACTCTCACCTGAAAAAAAAATGGGCAATCTGCTCCACAAAAAAATTACGCCCCATACATAGCTGCCCATTTTGCACACATGTCCGCTGGACACATAAACTGAAATTTAATTGGCAGTACAACATACTTCGTTATCCTCACCCCTCTCTCAGGGGTGGAAGGTTTCAAATTTCCATCCAAATTATTAGTATATGCACAGCTGTTGCTGTTAAAGAAATGGGCAGCTATGGACCTTCCCTACACCCATCCTGCACATCCCGAGCTGTTTTCCCTACTGTCTTTCCCTCTTTGTGCCCTTTTTCACCACCTTCCTATCTCCCCATTTTCTTTTCTTTCAAAGAAATGAGCGCGGGGGTTAGCGGGAGTAAGCACTTTTAAGCAGTAGTTAGGGGGTTTGCGTGAATGTGCGCTTGTGTGCGCTTAGCTAAGTATTGGTAAGCGTCGCGCAAACCCACGCAAACCCGCTTACACAAACCCACTTACAACTGCTTAAAAGTACCTTAGTCACTCTGTATGTCAGGGCCCTTGTTCTGCTCAGCAGCAAAATAAAATACCTCTGTCAGTCTCGAACCCCGGACCTTGGACACACTAGACTGCATGAAGTACCACTGAGCCATGGCAAACATACAACAAATTGGTGCTGCAATCAATATATCATGCATCAGAATGAGCGAATGTAAAGGACAAATAGGAATGCCATAACACAAATCCTGTTCTGTGGATCCTTATCAGCAGTTCTTGTGGAATTGCATTACATGACTGTGAAAAGAGAACCAGCCATACTAGCAGGAAATAATGTTACAGCAGCACTTAACAACCTCCACAAAGTATCATAGTAGGACAAACACTAGCATATCTGATTAGGGCAGAGGCCATACTTCGCAACTGTGACTACATTTCAGGCATGTCCCTGATTTTGAGACAGGTGGTAGCTGTGTCACTCTGAATCCCTCTGATAGCTACTGACGTTAGGCAGAAAGGTGGTGAATTACACTTAATGAATAATGATAATAAGTAAGAGTTGGACACGTTGGGCAGAAAGGTGGTGAATTACATTTAATGAATAATGATAATAAGTAAGAGTTGGACACCGCTTGTACTTCAGGAAATGTGTATTAATCCATATGCTCTGTTTCTCTCAAAGTCCCAACTTAATGTCTCTAATATTGTAAAGGTGTACCTCACTTCTACCTACTTTTCCCTGAGTCTGTTTAAATATGTACCTGAGTGTTTGAGAGGCCTGGCAGAGGCAGAAACACACAGGCATATCAGCTATTCTGCTGTTACACACTGTGCAAATAGCTTTGGAAGGAGTTCCAGAAGCATACCCTTATGTAGGAGTACAACAGTGAAATACCAAGGGATGTAGCCATGTACTGGTAGCAACCTACTGTGACAATGACATTGTTCCAGTGCTGAAAAGACCGGTGTGGTGCACAGACAAAGAATAACAGGCTAACCTCTGGCTACCATCTGGATAGGTCCACATTTGGGAGCTATGCAGACAGACTACTTGCCTTGGTAAACTAACAGGTACACAGCAACCCTTTAAGTCCAGCAAGATAAAGTTCACACATTAATACATAATGCTCTCTGCCCTTCTGCACCACTACCCAAATGTACAATAAACCTGTGTGTTCAGGGTCTACCAAGGATGTAGGTAGGCATACTCAGTACTGAAATTTGTCCAGTTTTCTTGAGCAGCCTGTGCTAATGTCAACACTAAAAAAGCAGAAACTGTTCAAAAGTGGCTAAATTAATATTCATAGTATAGCAGTTCACAAACAGTTCATGTGCCAAATGAATACATCTCAATAACTACTTTCGTATGGCAGTTAATTGTATAAGTAGAAAAGAAACTACATACACCCATGTATCTTGCGTTAGTATTTGTAGGGGTGATTACAAATCTACACTGACAACTGTGTAGTGGAAGTGGCAACATTCAGGTCTGAGTACAACATTTAAATCTCTGGCTACACCCCTAGCTTCACATATAAGAAGTATACCAACCTTCTGACTTACACAACGGTGTCCACAGCAAACAAGAATGGGCCCCACTTTGGAAAGCTGAAAGGGCTATGCCTACTTGACATAGAAATTTATAGCATTGGGTTGCTATGACAGTGAGTACTGCAATTACCACACAGCAGGCTGCATGCAATTACCAAATGCTGGCCATCAATTGGTGCAGAGGCCATCACATGCACATGTGCAGATACCTATAAAAGCAGGCTGTACCTGCTGGACACACATGCAATCACATCCCATTGCAGATGCTGAGAGAGAGAGACACAGAGACAGAGAGAGAGAGAGAGAGAGATGCACACCCCCACCCACACCAGTGGAAAAAAAATGTAAACAATAAAAGTCTAAAATAAAGCTAAAGAAACAGCAAAGTGAAAATTACAAACACATACAAAGGAAAGGTATGTAACAGATATGTATTTACTGGCATGTAGTATATGTATTTGAAGACTACTTTACATACTTTGAAACATCAATATGTGGCAGCAGTACGTATCTATGCACAGATGCCCTGAATAACTACTGCCATGGACAAATCAGTGTGTAGCTGTGTGCAGTGGGACATAACTGTGATATATGTAGATCAGCATTAAATGTCAAACATCTGAACCATGTCATCTGTGTTCTGTAAAGTAGTGTGGACAATGGCTGTTTGCTGGTATATGACATGTGGTGGTTAAACGCTGTGGGTGTGATTTGTCAGGTTTGCAGTGTCGCAGCCAGTGAGGCTAACATTTTTAAAGTAGACTATGTACATAGGGGAGTATCGCTGGCGAAGGTTAATCAGATAGTATGAATCACACATTGAGTACACTCAAAGATTCATCTCATAGTATGTTTTGGATAAGAATTTTTTAAACAAGCAGTTTATAGACACAATTATTATGTTACAACCGAGGAACTTGTATAATTTTGATTACGATGTGTAATCAATATATTGTTGTAAGTTATATGGTGGTGATGATAAAATCAACATTCATAACCTTCTTAGAAGGTATATGATTGTAATATAATTACCTGTTTATCTGTTCTTAGAATTCATGATCAGATATATTTGTATTTTTATTAACACAGTAAATTTGAATGAATGCGGGTTAGTGATTCATAGTGGGTATACCAATAGGGTTATGTACCTTTAAATTTTTTAATTTTTCAAAACACCTTTTGGCGCCAAATAAATTATTTAAGATGTCTTCAACTGCTATTCATTGTTCTGAGGAAGCCCGTATTTGCAGGTGAAAGCGCTTAACAACTGTTTTATTCTTTTGTGGATATTTACTGGGACATTTGTCTTTTATACCTTGGAAATAAACGGAGATATTTTTTACATACAGCAGTGAGAAGCGTTTTCTTCCAGTTGTTAACAGAAGGTGAGCGTGCACTTATTGGGCCTCCATGCGCATTTGTTATCAGGACACCTTTGGAATTAGAAGGTATTAGAACTATTTCTGAAGGATCTATTCCCCTAATCTGGAAAGTCTCTCACATAATTCCCCTGCATAAGGGCGGTAACTCCAAAGAGTTGTCCAATTATAGGCCCATAGCTATTCTATCTCCTTTGGCAAAAATAATGGAGAAATGTATACACATACAACTGTTAACCTACCTACTCGATCACAATTTATTAGCACCCTGTCAACATGGCTTTAGACCATTTCATAGCACCACCTCTGCTCTCTTATCCTTCACTAACCATATTAACAGTAATCGTAATATTGATACTCTATCCTCAGCTGTTTTTATTGACCTGTCCAAAGCATTTGACATGGTGAATCACCACCTCCTTATAGACACACTCCAAACCTGTCATTGGACAACCATACTATACAGTGGTTCCAATCATACCTACATAACAGGCAACAGGCTGTACTATGGGAAAATACTTTATCTTCCCACGTCCCAGTCACTCTAGGGGTCCCGCAAGGATCTATATTAGGCCCATTACTCTTCTCCATCTTTACAAATGACCTTCATTCTGTAATTCCTCAAGCTGACTGTATCCAATACGCTGACGACTCCACACTCATATGCGCTGCTGCTTCTCAATCAGAACTTCAGTCACTAACCCAAATGACCTTTAGCACAGTTGAAAACTGGCTCCTACAAAGACGTCTTATCCTTAACCCCAAAAAAACAAAAATGTTACTATTTACCCCCACCCGCAGAACCTCCTCACTTAAATTTACTATTACTTCAAATGATAGAACTATAATATCTCCTGAACCAACCACCAAACTACTTGGGGTACTAATAGATAACAACTTGTCCTTTGAACCTCACATTAATAACACCATAAAAATAGTAAACAAGAAACTAGGTTCCCTCTATAGAATAAAACCCTTTCTTACACCTCCAGCCAGGATTACTATTGCTCGTACCCACCTCATCTCTACCTTGCTCTATGCCTCCCCTATCTATACCAAAATATGTAGAAGTAATCTGAGTAAACTTACATCCTCCTACAACAATATTGCCAGATTTGCAGCTGGGTCCTCCTATAGAACTCATCACTGTATCAATCTGAATCAGTTAGGATGGTTAGAGCTGCCAAATTTAATACTTTTCAATCAATTAATAGTAGCCCATAAGATCCTGTATTTACCTCAAAATACACCCATACTTACATCCCTAGTCATCCCCTATAATAACCTCAAGACCTTACGCTCAGCTAATAACCTACTTGTACAAATATCAAAATCCAACAACTTAGCTGGTGACACCTTGTTCTCCAGTACAGTAGGTAAAGCCTAGAACATCCTCCCAAGCCAACTAACCTCAAAATCCTCTGTCAGCTTATTTAAAAGCAAGCTTAAACCCTACCTCAAATCACACTGGCTATGCCCCTGTGTTAACCCAGACTAAGTACCTAACTATTAACTAGACTCCCACAATTCCTAGCCTCCCATGATCATGATCTTGTGCTGTCTCACTAATTTTTAGTGAGCTTAACCTTCCTTAGGATTTTTTCTCATGTAAATAAGTATATACTGTGGAATGATCAAACACCTTCATGTAGTATCACAACCTATGTGTTAAATAACACTAGAAATCCATCCTTGTTTGCTGTTCTTCTATACTCTATCTATTGATCTCTAGTGTTTTTCTTTCTTAGGTTTTTGTGAGACCTTAGTATCTCTTATCATAAATTACTAGCTGTATCTAATTTTGTAATATGTTATAAAGATTTGTACTACACCATTTCTAATACAAATGTATTAGTCTTATTCATCTATTCTTAGATAAATGTTTCCTTTTTCCTACTGAAATATAAAATATATAATCTTAGGCTTGTACTATAATTGTTAAAACTTATGTACCAAATTATACTGTTATTGTCTTTGTCTTGACCTTTTATGTTGTTGTAATTTGTGGAGCTTTTCTCCCTGGGCCTCCACTGAAAATGGACATATATCCAGCTGGACTAGCCTGGTCAACAAATGTAAAATAAAATAAAATAAATAAATAAATAGATTATAAATAAATTATTCAGTAGTCTTACATAGTGGTTTATCTTTGTTGCTGTGCAGAAAATGTTTTAATATATAGAGCGTGTCAGGCAGTGTCAGTCAGTTGTGGGTTGAGCACTGATATGTGTTATTGAAAGTGTGTATCCTCTGACAGACAATAGTTTGCTAATTATGGCAGTTCAGTGATATTTGTACTGTAGAATGTTGTGTGCCACATGACTTGCTCACACATATTGTTTTCTTGTCTTCCAGGGCCATGTCCCACCATCGCAATCCTGCATACAGCAGAGGATGAGATTCTAACCAACTGTCTCATTGAACAGTACAACCTGCTCTTTTCAAGAACCAGCCAGGACCAGCATGAGCGGACTGCGCTGTGGCAAGATGTTGTCCGTAGGATAAATGACATAGGCAGGCATAACCAGACTTATGAGCAGGTACGACATCACTGCAGTGATTTACTCAGACATGTCCGGCAGCATGCGTGTGATGTCCGTAGACAAAAGCTTGCCACAGTTGGCGGGGTTGCCATCCACCCCCCCCTCACCAAAGTGGAGGAGCTGCTCCTGAGCCTGGGAGCTCCCGGCCAACAACAACAACAGCAGCACACATGAATCATCATGGAGGCCTGAGCCCCCCCAGCAAGTTCACATGGCGCGTGCAGGTAAGTTGGCATATCTGTAGACTACTGATACCTCTATTGTTAGATCATACATATGTGAGATGTGTACTGTGTAGTTAGAAGATGTGGAGCCTGGTGTTGTTCAATACTGATAATTTGGAACATGATGTGTAGGCCTGTGACCGTCAACCATTGTGCTACTGTAAGATTGCAAAGCCACATTAGCAATGCCACAGTTGTTGCCACTGACAAACTGTTTCATATCCTTGTAGGTCCCTCTGGTGTGACAGCAAGGCAGCAGACCCATGCTGGTGAGTGTGTTCTACATTTAATATTGCTAATAAAATGTGCATGTCATAGGTGAGGCGTAGACCATGTACACATGTAACACACCTACGCATAATGCATGCTGTGCATGTTTGCTGTGAGACTATGCACATCTCAGTAACATGAGTGGCTGCCTCAAACACATGCAATACACAGAGCATCCAAAACAATTGAGGCCACACTATAGTGGACATTGGATAGGCAGTCGCTACACATGCACACGACATACACAACTCCGTCATATGCAGTACATGTTAATATGCTACACATGGCATATTCAGACACACGCTGTAAGGTCACACTCCAGTATCCCAAATGTCATCCACACAGCACACATAATATACCTGAGGGGTAGAGGCCTATCATGGGGCAGTGCGACACTCTCCAACATGTAACACATTCATGTTAGGCAATGTTCCCTATTGGGCACCTTACAAACCCATGTAGCAAGTGGCTGTGAAATGGTGAATGTAGCCATGGTACTGCATTTCCGGTACAGCATGGTATGTGCCAGTCTGGCACACATTAGTAGCCTTGAGTGACCACATGATGCTGCATGATGATGGCTCATGGTACTACACCCCATCCAGTTACAGTGATCACAGTACCACACATAGCATTAACTGCTATGCACCTCAATGTTGTGTGTGTGCAAACATATGCATCGATACACATTATGCATAGCAATCACCATTTGTACAAAGTGACACATATATGTCATGTAATGCTATTGAGTGTATAGGTCACATGACACACACTGTGTATGTGTGAAGTTTAACGTTGCAGTTGTGTTGTAGCATGCCATGTCATGGCTGGCACTGGCATGTCCACAATATGTCCTAGACTCACCATAACCACTGTACAATGGCTATGTTGAGCAATGGTATTCCATCAGGTATACATGCACCACTCATCCTGTGTGTATACATAGCATGCATGTGATAAACTTGTGTCCACAATCATCTGCTAAAGACACAGATGCACTAATCAGAAATGGATATCTATGTGACACACAGATACACATCCAGCCATGGTATGTATACCTGTGAGTGATGGTGCACAAGACATTGCAGAGCTTTTAAGACTTGCACAGCAATGTTGTGTCCATGTACACATTGCGTTCCAGGGTAAGGCCGATCACAGAACAACAACACACATGCACCAAAGCCATGTATACTGTTATTAGCAAATGCTGTCTACACCCGCACTGCATGTTGTTGAGCAACACACGTCCTGCATTCTGACATGTGTGATATAACTGTTTGCCTTGTGATACAGTACCCCACCATCACCCGCTATTGAGTATGTTCTGGATTGCTGGTGGTGTGTGCGTGTGTGTGTGTGTGTGTGTGTGTGTGTGTGTGTGTGTGTGTGTGTGTGTGTGTGTGTCTGTGTGTGTGTATGTGTGTGTGTGTGTGTGTGTGTGTGTGTGTGTGTGTGTGTGTGTGTGTGTGTGTGTGTGTGTCTGTTTGTTTTAGTGAGGAGTGCATTCATGTGCATGTGTGCATGTGTTCATGTGTGCATGTGTGCATGTGTTCATGTGTGCCGACATCATGTACAGGTCGTAAAGTGTGCTTCCTGTCTTCCTCTCACAGGTGCTGACTTTGGGCTGGTTCAATGCAGTGGGCAAACCAATGTAACTGAGCAAAATAGTGATGATGATGATGATAGGTGTGTTGAGGCACAGGCATGTTTGCCAGGGTCTGTCATTGGGCCGCCAATCGACAGTACACAAGTGTCCACACCATCCATGCACACAGTCATACTGCCAATACATCCATCACCAATGCCCTTAGCTGAGGGACAACATACAGACAGAATTGGCCAAGACAGTGTGGTATCCATGGCACATGCATCCCATTACAGCAGCCATACCCAGATGTCTGGAAGTGTACCACATAGGCAGATGTCCAGGGGTTCTCGACAGAACACTGCTGCTCATCATGCCACTGGCATGTTCCAGGCTGTCATTGAGGCACAGGCACGTATGGAATGGTACACCAGACAGGGACTAATGGCACAGAGGGCACACATCACCGCCGTAATTGACAGTATCCATGACCTAGCAGGTGCCATCCGTCATTACACTAAGGTCACAGATAGACATTGGGGAGAGACATTAGATGTCCTCCGCAATGTCATGTCCATGTGTCAGGACAGTGCGGGATGGTTGAGTCATCAACGTGGACATATGCCAGCAACATCAGCAGCTGACAGTTGCCACGGACGTCCCACAAGTCACAGCCACTCCCATAGTGCCAGTACCAGCCTCAGCACTGTTGGGGGTGGGCTGCCGATAGAACGTCCTAGAAGACCACGTGCACGTAGCTCTGGACAGTCCCAGCAGGGACCTGGGTCCAGTGTACATCCATCTACCTCTGGGGATAGTACCCAGTCTGGCTTAGTACCTGATAGTGTCAGTAGCACCCCTGCCAGGCACAGGTACCGTATCCGTGGCCAGAGATGGTGATCTGTAAAGCCTGGCAGGTACAGTCTGTGGCTGTCCCACAAATACCCGTATATGGCAGCCACATGGTGGAACTGTGTGCATGCAGACACACACATACACACACACACACACACACACACACACACACACACACACACACACACACACACACACACACAGGAACCAGACACCTAGGGCTAACACATACCCGCACACATTACATCAACATTGGCCCATAGCAGTACTCTTGCCCCTCACACTCACACACACAAACACACACACACACACACACACACACACACACACACACACACACACACACACACACACATACATGTCGATTGAATGGCTCACTGTAGGCCTCTGGCAAACCAACAGCACACCCTGTGCATATGATGAAACCTGTGCCACCTCCTGTCATCTGTAACATCGATGCAGGAACAGGCTACCATGGTGCTGATGCAAAGGGTGACTTTATAGCAGTACAGCAATGTTACCATGTTGTCAGCATCAGAGTGTAATGATATGCTTGAAGGTGTAGCTGAGCAGGCATGATGCATTAAAGCTATGATTGTCATTGTAGTATTGTATACACCAGTGTTAGTTAAAATAGTGTATTTTCCGCACATGTGCCACTTGGTTGATGTGTGTAGCATTGGCAGCATGTGTTAGAGAATGGACAGTATGTGTGGGATGTGTGTAGCACAGATTTGCAGGTGTACATCTGTGAACATGGTGGAGGTGCAGTGTCTGCATGTACGTGCATAGTGGACACATGGGCAGGGTGACATGCCCTGTATTACACAGTAACACTACATAGTTTGTATTGGTGGTCAGTATGCATTGTACTACACACATTTCGGAACCTGACTACATATGTGTGTATGACATGGTTTGACACTGTGCTGTGGGTGATACTGTTACTATCTGTCATTGTTCTGCATTCTGGTAGTATACATAACTTCAACAGCCTGACCATAACCAATCGTTAGATGATGTCTTCACAACTGACACACAGCAAAATTTGCATCCTTCAGGTACTATACTATGCCAGTAACCAGTGGTATTCACCTGCACCCATTACTGAGACCACTCCTGTCTGGCATATAGCTCTCTTAGGTACGAGCAATCACAGTAGGGATATGTCCGTCCACATCTGGTAATGCATACTGTGGCCTATAATGCATTCTCCAGATGACACACACATCCTCCACAAGGGTAGCATACAGACAGATAACTGTTGTCAAACCCATGCTGTAAAGCTATTTTCCAGACTAAGCATAGTCATCCACCTTTACGGAACATAGTATCCCCACAGTACCACATAGGTAGTAGCTACCAACATGATGAACAGGTACCGATGTGTACATGCAACCAAGTGTTACATCATCTCTCCTTTAATAATCACATTTCCTAAGGTTTTTTGAAATACCTCGGTGGATCACATAAGCAATAAGGGGTTTGCATGCATATCCACAAAGGTTGTTGTACACCTATAATGAATAGCCATCATTGACAGACTTTGCTGCTTTAGAATCAGTAGTAACTGTAATGAGTGTGTGTGACACGGATGACCTAGGCCAGGGATCACTACAGTGCCTGGCCTTGTCACAAGCATACAGATGTGACCTAATGTCTGTGAAGCAGCAGCACAGTCTGGCAAAGATGACAGTTGTGTCCTTGGAGACAGCAGGGTTCACACACATGCAATAATTGAGGTAACATGTATGTATATGTATGTACCACACAGTTACCTCACATGTGTAATGCATACTGACATGTCATACAGTAGTAAAAGCAAAACCCACAACACATTGACCAACATTGCCACACACACTCTCCCAGTGCAGGATTCAAACCCCTACCTAACTACATAATGATACTAGAGCAGTATGCATTAACATGGTGTGCTATACACATTACTGGGATATCCCTTTTCCACAGGTATATTTGTAAGATGGTGACATCATCAGACTTGACAAAGATAAGTATACCTCTTGTAAGGTGTTCTATTACTCTACAAAAAGCTTTCTCCTCTCCAAGATTATTACACACAATCACACAGGTGTCATGCACAGGATTCAAACCCCTACCTAACTGATTTATGATACTACAGGGGTACGCATTTACACAATGCACGATACACATTACTGTGAATTCTGTTTTCCACAGGTACATTTGAAGGATGGCGACATCATCAGACCTGACAGAGACTAGTATACCACTTTTAAGGTGTATGAGTACTCTCCAAAAAGGTTGCTCTTCTCCAAAGAGATCACACACAAACAGACACAAACACACACTTGTCAAGTGCAGGATTCAATCCCCTATCTAATTGGTTTTTGATGCTACAGGAGTACGCATTTACACGATGCACTATACACATTACCGTGTGCTCTGCTTTCCACAGGTATGTTTGAAGGATGGTGACATCATCAGACCTGACAAAGATTGGTATACCACTTTTAAAGTGTATGAGTACTCTCCAAAAAGGTTGCTCCTCTCCAAGGAGATCACACACAAATAGACACACACTTGTCAAGTACAGGATTCAACCCCCTACCTAACTGGTTTATGATATTACAGGAGTACGCATTGACATGACACGCTATACAGATCACTGTGAGTTCTACTTTCCACAGGTATATTTGTAGGTTGGTGACATCATCAGACTAGACAAAGTAGGTTACATTAGGTGACATTGGGTGGGCTACATAAAAGGAGTGTCTAAACACTTTGGCCATGTGATCATCAAAGGAGAGTGTACTATCTAACTGTGTCCCCAGGGCCTTCATGACTTTCTCCATACATACTGGAGTACCACCTATGTGGTAATTTGTTTGCACTTTGTTTTAGTCAAAGGGGATGACTATGCATTCTTTGCCATTCTTCTTGGGGCATTGTTTTGACACCAGGTATCTGTCTCAGTAAGTCCCTTCTGGAGGATGTGTGTGTCAGCCATAGAGTTGATTATGGACCACAGTTAGCAGTCATCTGCAGACCTGTTCAGCCATACTCCTCCCATGCTTGCCTGTACCTCTGAGCAGTGTCTACTGAACAGGTGGGGTCCCAGGGCCAAGACCTGTGGGATGCCATTTGTGACTGTCTTAGAGTCAGAAATGGCACCCGCAACTCTGAACATGTGTGTTGGATCTGTGAGCAACTGGGCCACACATCCTGTGACATAGCTGTTGGTGTTCAGGCTGGTAAGCGTGTCCATGATGACAGAGTGGGGAATGGTGTAAAAAGTCCTTAGTGAGGTCCAGGTGGGCTGTGTGGACTACTTTCACCTCCATCCATGTCCTTGGTAACTGTTTGTTGTAAGTCAACTATGTTTAGGAGGCAGGGTCTGCCTTTAACAAGGCAGGGTTGTGTAGAGTCCAGTGTCTGGAGGTCCCCAATGTCACTGTTTATGGGTTCCATGACATTTTGCTCAATAGCTTTGCAGACCAGGCTGAGTAGACGTATAGGGCAATGGTTTCCAGGTTCTGTTGTGGCACCCCCTTTGTGGGGCTGGATGACTGTTGGTGTATGCCATTCATTGGGTACATACCCTGTGGTACGATTGAGTCTGGGCAGTGAATGTAGGTGAGGCTGTGGTTCCTTTTGTGCCTAATGTAAGACGCAGCCTGGGACACCATCCAGTCCCATTAATGCTGTGTTCTTGGCTTTGGAGAGGGCTGTCCTTACCTGCATGTCCATGACATCTGGGGCTCCGCATCCTTCTCTGATGGACACAGGCCCTTTTGGGGGTGATGGGGGGAAATTTGCACTGAACATGTCCCCCAGGATGTGGACAATGAAAGTTGGTTCAGTGTATTCCTTGCCATTTGTCAGTAGCTGACAGCATATTTGAAAGTTGACACCTACATGTCTGGTATAGCTACCGCAGGCTTTGTGGTTGTCATTCTTACAGTCCTTGGCAATTTGTCTTTTGAAAGTGTCCTTGAATTATTTTATGAGCAATCATTGCTTCTTCCTAATAATGCTCAGTGATGCCTTTCCTTTAGTGAAGTTGGCTCTATCAGGTGTTAGTTTCCTCCTTCTGTTGTCTAGCTTATTTATGGGCAACGACCACCAGATTGTTTTCTTATTTTTGGAGAAGTGCATCATGGTTTTATTTGTGATGTCTTGATCCATGCATCCCTGCAGATGCTCATAGGATGCACTTGTAACTGATTCAGCAGATTGTATACCATTATCCTACAGCAAGGGGTCTTTGGAACATTCCACGTTTGTCTTGGGACGTGCGCAGTTTGCTTTTGAAAATGTCTTCACGGTGGTTTCATTTGCTGGGTGAGGGGGTGGGATGTGGATGTCCAGTGTGATTACTTTATGATCTGATATTACCAGCGAGGGCTTTATCTCTGTTGTGGAACACTGGTACCCCATGTTGGTGATGATCATGTCCAGTATGGTGTCACCTCTAGTGGGCATGGTGACCAGTTGTTCCAGGGTGTTAGAGCTTTTAAACTCTAGGAAACATTGGGCAAGGGACGTACACAAATAATTCTCACACTCACTATTTGGGTAGTTATAATCACCTCATATAATGGTGTTTGATAGGACCTCTATATTTTCCACTGTTCTCAGTAATACTGAGTGAGGTTCAAGTGACAAGGTAGGTGATCTGTAGCAGGCTACAAACTGATGAGCATCTTTGCCCAATGTTAGTTGCACTTGCATGGTCTCCAAGGACTCATGCTGTGCCACTAACCTGAAGGTGTGGGTATCGATATGGTAAATGGGTACACCCCTTCCTTTTGTATTTCACTCATGGTTTTGGGTACGAAGGTCAGGGAGATTGTAAGTGTTTTATGTGGAGCATGTCCAACAGCTCTGCATTTGACATAGCTTTGTATGTTAGGCAGTAAACACAACTGAGTAGGTGATATGCAAGGGAGTACAGACGGAGCATTTTGAGATGGTCAGTGTATGGCATGCATTTGTGGCCACTAATGCTCTTTGTGAGGTATTGCTGCAGGCTTTACAGTTGTTGTAGTTGTCTTGTGAGGTACATAGCAAAAGTGGCGTTGTACTCTGTTATAGTTCTAGTGAGTGATGAGTAGTGGGGAACAATGCCCTCTTCTATCCTGCATGAGACACATTTTGTGATGAGGTGTGCCACATAGCAGGGTTTCCTGACTACTGTGGGAATGTGATTATCACACTTGTGTCCAGTGTACACCTGTGACCCAAGGTCCCTTGTCACACTTTCAGTGTTAAGTATACTACTGCCTATGTTATAGTTCTTGGCTACAGGGTTTGAACAAAGGGGATGACAATGCACCTTTTGCCATTTTGCTAGGGCCCATGGCTTTAACAACAGCCATCTGTCTCAGTGAGACCCTTTTGTAGGACGTCCACATCTTTAGTGTTTACAATTATGGCTCCTAGTTTGCAGTCCTCTGGTAAAATCTTTAGCCACAGACCTTCCATGTTAAAGTTTACTTCAGGGAAGTAGATACTAAACAGGACAAGACACAGGACTGGACCTTGTAGTACTGCACTCATCACTGGTCCAAAGTCATACTTGGAGTCTGCTACTTTCACAGTGTGTGTTCTGTCAATAAGTCTGTTGGCAACCCATCTTGTGACATAGCAATTTATACCTAGTTTAGTGGGTTTATCTATATTTCCAGAGTGTGGGGTGGTGTTGTAAGCCATGGCAGGATCAACATAGGCTGTGTGAACCACCTTACCCTTGTCGACAGTTCTGTTGACTGCTTCAATGTCATCTATCAGGTTTAGGTGACATGATCTGCATTTTACAAACCCAACATGGTTGTGGTCCAGGGTTTGGGGATTACAAATGTAATTGTTTATATGTTGTATGATGATACATTCCATGGCCTTGAAGAGCGGCCTCGACAGGCTGATGGGGAGCTAGTTCCTGGGGTCCGTGGTGTCTCCACCCTTGTGTAGTGGGATAACCATCACTGTGCACCATTCAACAGGCACAAAGCATGAGGTGAGGCTATGACTGCTCATGGTACATCAGTGTGGTGCCTGTTAGTTCTGTGGTTTGTGTGGAACACAGCCTGTGAAGTTATCTGGTCCCATGGCTGCTGTGATACTGGCTTTGGAGAGTGTTTTTTACCTGTGCAGCCATGATGACAGCAAACCTGCAGTCTTCCATTATAGAGGTGTGCTCTTTCATGGGTGAGGGGGGGGGTACAGTTAACAGTGATCCTATCTGCCAGGATGTTGGAAATATCAGTTGGGTCTGTATATTTAGTGCCATTGAGCTGTAATCCAGTACAGATCTGAGTGTAGCCATGACATGGACCTGTCTGTTGGGCAGAGATCTCCTGAGTAGACAGTATGCAACAGAGTACAGATTGGGTTACATTCAGTCTTGTTGCATGGGGCAACTGTTTGAGGCCAGTAATCCTCTTGTTAGGGTACTTCAGTGGTCTTTCTGGCTGTTGAACGTACCTAGTCTGATTCATCGCAAGTGTGTTGTGGTACTCTCTGACGGGTCTGATGACTGATGAGTACTGGGAACCTCCTTTGACCTACATGCACAGACCTTGGCAGTTTATGTGAACACATAGCATGATTTTCTGACAACTTTGTGAATGTGTTTCTGGAAGTTGAGATGTCTATCCACATTTGTCCATAGATTCCTTATTATCACCTCCATATTTGGCATGTGTGTGAGCATGCCCAGTATGACCTTTCAGTATGTTGTTGCCTGACATTTGCTTTGTTTTCTAAGTGTGTGAGCATGCTCAGTATGACCTTTCAGTGTGATGCTGAATGAAATCCACTACATTTGTTGGAGTGTGTGAGCACTCCCAGTATAGACATTTATACTATGTGTGTATGGAAAGTCAAGCTGTATCTTTGCAGCAGAGCTCACCTTTGTGTCATAGATCAACAGGGATCATGCTGTGCCTGCAGGGCTTCCATGAGACACTTTGCATAGACGTATCAACATTACTACATGCAGGGGAGACAGCTATTCTTTGTACATTTCTACCCAGAGGCTCACTTGCTTGTTACTGTGGGTGTACATAGGATGAGGGTTTCACCTGACACTTATACACATTTGCTATGCTTGCACTGCTATGTACCATACACCATTTCAGTCTGTACTGTTGCCTATCGTACTGGCTTGAGGCATACTACTGTGCTACAAATCCTAGTGTCCAATGTCACGTATATTAGATTGCAACTTCATAGCCTACACTACCCACATCACACCACCTGGCCTGATGTTCTCTGTCTGCATAGGCCTGTAGTGGAGGTTACCCATATGCCTGTTTAGGGACATGATACAGCATTTCTTTGTGTTTGCATTACTGTACAATTGTCCTGTTGTGTCTGTGCCACTTAAATGATATCATGGCTTAGTGGTTCATTACTGTGACTATAGTGTACAGTGTCCTGGGTTTGAGCCCTGTCACTGCTTTTTATTTTCATGCTGGGCAGAGCAGACTGGTTAAGGAACAGTAAAGCAAATATGAGCATGTTTACCTGACTTTGCTCAACTTTGCACGACTTTGCCCAACCTTGGCCAACATTGCTCAATGTTGCTCAACATTGCGCTAGTTAGCACGGGCAATTTTATTTACATATACTAAATATTGGTAAATGCTGCTTAACACTGCTTTATATTGCTTAAAACATGGCAATCATGCCTCTGGTGGTGCTGCAGGGCTACCTATGTCGGATGCACATACTACACTCCCTATACATGTTTGGAAACAGGTAGTGTCAAGTTAGGCATCCCTTTTATTTTATGTGTGAGTTAGAGAGAGGTATCATTTCCAGGGTTTCTACTGAGCCAGTGTATGTGCTATGCATTGCCTCTTTGCCAAGGCCAGGGCATACTGGGCATGCCTCCTTCTGCCTACTGGGGCAGGCTTAGGTGGTTCCTCCTCTGAGTCACGCTGTGCCTGTGCAGGCCTTGGCAATGGTGGGGGGCTGTTTGGCCCTGCCCCATGCTGTTCCTGCTGCAGCTGTTTTTGCAGGATCATATTGTGTAGCATGGCACATACCATGACAATCTGGGTACATGTAGTTGGTGAGTACTGAAAGGCTCCACCAGATGTGTCCAGGCACCGGAACCGTGACTTGAGCATCCCAAACACATGCTCGATTACATTTCGTGTTTGTGTGTGTGTACCTCATTATGGAGTTCTTGTTCAGGTGTGTGTGCATTTCTGATGGGTGTTATCAGCCACGGCTCCAGTGCGTATCCAGCATCCCCCACTAGGTGACCATCAGGGATGTCCTCATTGGCAAATGTCTGGTACAGCTGCGTCAGATGCCAGATATGGGAATCGTGGTAGCTTCCAGGGCAGCCAGCACACACATTCAATATTATGCCCTGGGCATCGCACACGACCTGGCAGTTGATGGAGTGGAAGCCCTTGCAATTGATGTAGGCCCTACCCCGCTCACCGGCTGGTGCTTTGATGTGTATGTGCGTGCAGTCAATTGCACCCACTACCTCAGGGTATTCCACTATTTGCTGGAAGAGACGCATATTGCTGGCCAATACCTCACAGGAATTGGGGAAATATACATGATCACTGACATGTGCTGACATGGCATTCAGGAACTGGTGCAGTACCCTGGATGCTAATGCCTGTGAAATCCCCATCGTATCACCAGTTGGTCTCTGAAAGGTACCTGTTGCTAGTATTCTTAGGCCAACACATACCTTGGTTTCCACTGGGATGGGTTCCCCTCTGTTGGTTCTGTGTGTGAGGCATGGCCTGCACAGCTCAACAATTTGCTGCAGGAGATCTCTGTCCACTCTATAGTGCTCCACAATCTCCAGCTCATGTAGCCCCTGGTAGGCTACCCTGGGTCTGTAAACTCTTCTCCGTCTCCTCACTGTGGGTTGCTCAGCAACATCCACAATGGCACCACCCTCAGCATCTTGCAAATGTTGCCTTATAATAGCAATGGCAGCCCCTAACATTTTTTTTTCTCAGTTAAGCTTTTTAAGTTTTCACTTCTCTTTGTATACTGCAGTGTTGCAGTGTTTCTGAGTAAAACATGGGGGAATGTTGTTTGCAGAGTTTTAAGTGCTGGGCTGGGCTGGGCTAGTGTACTGCCTGTGTAATTGGCTGATTCTGATTGATTTCACCAGGCAGCTCTGCTAGTTATCCTTGGTTAACTTCCTACTACTACTTTTCCTTCCTTTTCCCTTTTCTGTTTCCAGAGGGGGCAGCGTCGCGCAAACAAGCGCAAAGACACACACATGAGCACACATGCGCACACACAGCCTTACACAGGCTTACACAGGTTTAGGTGGGTGCACATCTGCACACACAGGCTTACACAGACTTACACAGGCTTACACGGGCGCACACATGTGCACACAGGCTTAGACGGGTGTGCAGGTGCGCACACGCGCACGCACTGTGTAAGCATCTTTGCAAGAAACTTTGGTTGTAGCCACAGCATACGCTTTCGGTTTCTTGGTTTCAGTTCAGACACCTGTAGACATGCCTCTTCCAGTCCTGTGTAACTCACAGCAAACACATGCCACTCCAATAAGCTTACAGTCTTTGATACATACCCCCCTCATGATGTCACCTATCTACTACTCTGATACTTCCCTAATCCTACTCTTACACTCTAGGGACATGGTTCACATGGCAGGGAAAATTGGGATTCACTATCCTTATACTCATTTGCATAGGCTTGCCTACTAATGCTTGGTTACATCTCTCACACTGAGCTTCCCCCCTTAGCAACCACTACTCAGTAGCCATGTTGTCTTCAGCCTACCATTCACTTGCATGGCAGATAGATATTTGTTATAATATGCCTATTTTTGGCTTTTATTTTTTATTTTTTGGTTTTTAGAGTGCCGCACGTTTGCGCGACGCTGCGCTACGCTTAAACATTGGGGATCGGGGAAAAAAATATATTTTTTATTTTTTTGC
The DNA here is from genome assembly GCF_019279795.1 of Protopterus annectens. Taxonomy (NCBI): domain Eukaryota; kingdom Metazoa; phylum Chordata; order Ceratodontiformes; family Protopteridae; genus Protopterus; species Protopterus annectens. The sequence goes on along the minus strand of NC_056739.1, from coordinate 1,401,342,228 downwards.
AACACATATAAATGCCAATGGCCTTATATTTGGCCATTGGCATGATTCCTCAACTGGATGCATCCTTTATTTGGAGCTGTCATTGCTCCATTTTGCTATTTGCAGAACGGTACACAGTTACCAACCGAGTACATTTCTGCAAATAACACTACTCTTACTCGGACAGGTTAGTATTGCCTGGATTGCAAATTTACCTCATTTGCATAGCTTTCATCAGCAAATGAGGTAATTTGCATAACCTAACACTGTCCGTGCAAGAGTCGTTTTAGGAGCTCTCATGCACGCCCCTGCCGGCTGTTCCTGGATCGCTCGGCAGACATATTGGTGTCTGGAGTCTTAGACTACTCTTAGACTCCATGCAAGCCTTCGTAAATCCCGCCCAGTGTTTTCGGTGTCTACTTGCTCCAAACCTTAATATAGATGGTTCTCTGTGTGGCTCTTAACATTAAACTTTCAGTTTTATAATATTGCATTTCACAGTGTAACATAGTTCTGTATTTGGTTGGGCTTCTCTAAGCTGCACAAAGCTGTTACAGTTACTAACTGGATTTGATTTGCTTTTACCTTCTACGAGTACCAGTTGCCATCTACCTAAGGAAAATTTCTTTGGAACCTGTCTGAGGTATAAAAATACCCATGCAAACACTTCCAAGCAAAAATCTTAACTCTTCTAGATTTTGTTACACATTTGGGAGCCATACACATGTCCTCCCATTGTTTTGTTGTGAATTGCTTATCTAGTCTCTCTTCTCAATCTTTTCAACCTCCTCTAATTGATTCCTATAGTGATCATGCAATATATTATATGGTCTGCTGATTATCCCTTTTTAAAAACAGCTTTGGTTCTAGATTCAACTGGAAACTCTACTAGAGCAGGTCTTTCACTTAGGATTTCCCTATCCCTTACTATTTGCCTATATTTTGATATCAATCCCTGATAAGGAAGGCAGTCTCTAACCTGTAGGCCAAATGTCTTTATGTTCACTTGTCAATCTATTACCTTTCCCTCTCTAGTTATATGCTTCAAATACCTTGGTTCCTTTGCCAGTTTTCTCCAGCAAACTCCAGCCCCCTCTTGCCTATTCTCTGTACCCCTAATTGCAGTCATCCTTATTGGCAGAATCTCCTTTCTCCATTCTCATTTTGGCTTATTTCGTAATACGCTTTCTGTTACTTTATATGTATAATATTCTGCATGGCTGATATTATTACTCTCCTTAAGAATCTGCATCCAAAATCCCACTTTCTCCTTCTGTCTTGAATTCCCCCTCCCCCTACTTCATCATCATCATCATCCCTTACCACTTTGAATTATATATTTCAGCTTTTGTTATCTATAACATCATTAACTGTGTGGTTATAAAATATCCCTTCAAATCAGGCAATCTTAAACCACCTTTTTCTATTGGAAGGATCAGCTTATCCCAATTGACCCTTGCCCTCTTCCCCTCCCAGATAAAAATCCTTCCATTCTTTATTAATTACTGCCCTGAACTTCTCCTCTGATTGATGAAAATACACCTGACTTGTATATAAAACTAAAGGGACTAAAAACATTTTCACTGCTTGTATCATGCTATCCATATACATAAACAAGAGCTTTTAGTTTCTCAATTTTTGCATTATATTTTGTATAGTCTCTTCCCACCTATCCTTAACTGCCATAACAGAATCCTTTTACCTCATTCTCCTAAATACCTCATTTTATCATGTCCCCATAAATATGGGTGTTACTGAACCAATTCATGTGTGAGTACATAGTTTACAGCTATAGCCTTTGTTCTGGCTTCATTAATTTTATATCCCCAAAAGCCTTAAACTGCCTCAGAATGTTCTACAACACTAAGATGTCCTTTTTTGATTTTATCAGGTAGAAATAATATTGTCTGCAAATAAAGCCAACTTTTCTTGATTAACATATCAATTATATCCTTGAATTTTGGGGTCTCTTATTTTCTTTGCCAATGTGTCTAAATCGAATGCAAATAACAAAAGGGAAAGAGAACTTATCAGAGATGAACTCTCCCTCTTTAATTTTTGCCTCTGATCTCTCATACACCCTCCTTATTAACCTTGTTATTGTATCATGGACTGCAAATGCTTCCATTGCCCTGTTCATAAAAATCCCAGCTTACTCTGTCAAATGCTTACTCTGCATCAAGACCCATCAACAACAGTGGTATTTTCTTACATTACACTTCCTTCTGTAGTGGTGCTGCGGTAGCATTGTCGCCTCACAGCAAGACGTTGTCCCATTCGATTCTCAGCTAGAGCGTCTTCTGTGTGGAGGCATGCGTGAATGAGCATGCCTTCGTTAAAGGTTGTGCGTCAGGGCTGGTAACCCGGCACATAAAAATCCACTACCATTTAGTGGATCGGAGTTCCGCTGTGGCGACCCCTAACCGGGATAAGCCGAAAGACACAACAACAACAACAACACTTCCTTCTGGATCATCATTGTTCTGTTAATGTTGTCAAATGTTTGCCTCCCCTCCACAAAACCATATTGATCTATATCTATCAATTTTGGCAACACTGTTGCTATTCTTTTAGCTATTGTAGAAATAAACACTTTATAATCATGGTTTAAAGTTGAAATGGGCCTATATGAAACAGAAAATACCACTGTTGTTGATGGATCTTGATGTGGTCAAGAGGTGGTCCCATCTGCAAAATTCCTTGGCATCACCATAGATGAGCACCTTAAATTTGATAACCACATACAACAAAACATAAAGAAAACCCACCAAAAGCTAGGTATGCTCTATAGGAACAACTGCTTTCTCTCCAACTCCTCTAGGCATACCTTAGCAATTACCTATCTTCTACCATCTCTACTATATGGAGCCCCACTCCTTACTAACCTGTCTTCTTCCATCTCCTCTAAACTCAAAATCTGCTATAATAAAATCTCTAAATTTGCAACCAAATCGAAAACCTCTACTCACCATTGCCTTTCCCTACAAACTCTGAACTGGCTAGAACTCCCTAACTACCTAGACTATCTCCAACTAACCACTGCTCACAAATTAATATTCTACCCTGATAAATGCCCAGCCCTCACAAACATCCTTCCTCTGTACATCCCAAACAGATCTCTAAGATCTGAGCACCAAAATTTAATTGCCATCCACAAACCCAATCGCCCTGCTGGCCAACTCCTTCTCCTACTCTTGGCAGGAAATTGAACTCTCTCCCTCCTTCACTTACAACAACATCTAACTCTGAATCCTTCAAAACCCAACTTTTCTCTTACCTGTCCTCTAAACATAAGTGTTCCTGCTTTCATCCCACTTAAATTTAATTAACTACCCTTATGAACCCTCTATATCCTTTCACTTCACACTACCCTAAAACTATTATTTTTCCATTGCTACTAAATCAAACTTAAGCTTCTTCTCAGTTTAAGTAATTCTCTTTCTCTACTCCTTGTATGTAAATATTGTAAATATCATGTAACCTCAGATCTCTTCATTACAGCCAGTTGAAACTTGCTGCTCTGAAGGGAAACTACTGAAAATCTATTTTACCTACCTTCCTTAATGATGTTTTTGAGGTATACATTTGCTTTTTACTAACCGTATGAATGTAATTACACATGTATTTTTTTACCTTCAACACTATGTAACTTAGATTGTATTCGCATTGCTTTTGGAGCTTTTCTCCCCGGGCCTCCACTGAAAATGGGCACGTTCTGGCCCAGTGGACTTCCCCGGTAATCAAACTGGAAATAAATAAATAAAATAAAATATGAAGCTGGGTATAACAGATCTTTACTGTCTTTAGGTATTACACCTACCACAGCTTTTCTTTCAGGATGTTGGTGCTTCCCTTCATTTAAAAATACTGTTAAACAAAACCATCAAGATCTTTCTCACTTTCTTGCCTCCTACTTTCCAAAAGTCCACAGGAATGCCATCTATTCCTGAAGACTTTCTTGCAGATTGATTATATTGTCACCATTTTTATTTCATCTCTTCCTATCTTAACTGTTAATTGTTTACTGTTATCTACCTCTATCCTTATACTCAGGTCTTCCATAAATATTTCTTTTTGTACTTTTTCTTGATTTCCCAATGCCAGAAATTTTAGTAATAAGTTATTAAATCTTGTGGCACTTCTGCAATTTGAACATAGATGTAACAGTGTGGTAATGTAAATCAGATTTCAGTGTAAAGATAATACTCCTTTTGTGCAAGATGTGAGTCCCTGTCATGTTTTCAACACTATGGGTGATTGTGGAGTTGTCAGTATTTATCAGAGTGTATATTCTATCATGGGTAATCATTATCGATTAACTGATCTTGTCAATACTCAAATCACCATAAATAAGATACATTGTTACTTTAGAGCAGGCTATAGATCACCCTGGAGGTCATCAGACAGTTTTGACAATTGTTAAATATACTAGCTGAAATGCCTTTAAAATATGTTTGCTTTGGTGGATTTCATTTAGCCAGCTATTAACTGGAATGCCTGCACCACTAATGTTGAACATGCCCAGTGATCCCTTGACCTAATAAATGCTAATGCTCCTGAACAAATAGTCAATGTATCTTCTAGGGGTCCTAGCATTCTAAATCTTCTCATAACCAATGCTGACACTTCCTGCATCACTCTTATTAGATTTTCATCAGTTCTCACATATGATCATTGTTCAGTGATATGCTCTATCAAGACTTCAAATAATAATACCCTCACAATGGATAACACAGAAGTAAAGGACTTTAAAAAGGCAACCCTAATAAAACTTTATGAAGAGATCTAAAACGTTTAAATTGCAATGTTTCCAGTTCCTATGCAGCCATATTGACTACCAATACCTCAAAATTTTATTCACATCTACTAAAGAACATAGACCAAATATGGTTGCAAATTTTTAAAATAAACAGCCTCAATACTCTATGCACAATAACACACACTACAATAAATGACAGCAATAAGCTACTTATATAAAGTACACTGTCAAAAGAATCAGGAAAGAACAAAAATACTATTAGGAAAGTCATTTAAATGTTGCGTCTTTCAGCTTTTCCCGGTTAGAGATCGCCACAGCAGAACTCCGGTCCGCTAATGATTGGCAGCAGATTTTTACGTGCCGAGTTACCAGCTCTGACGCACAACCTTCAACGAAGGTACGCCCATTCATGCATATCTCCACACAGAAGACGCTCTAGCTGAGAATCAAACGGAACAACGTCTTACTGTGAGGCGACAACGCTACCGCAGCACCACCACCGCAGTTCAGGAAAGTCATTTAAATACGAATTCAAAATAGCAGCTGAGACTAAGGATAATTACAAGTCCTTCTTTAATTACATGAGAAAACTAAAAAACACCACCATAGCAATGCTCTGAACTAATTCATAAAGGCATTGACTACTCTAACCCTGAGGATATAGCTAATATACTAGTAGATAAATTCAGAGCTAATTTCACATCAGCTATAATTACTAAATTTCCACAAGTCCCAGCATCCCTATCCACTCTTGTAAATACCATAGAGAATGTCTGTGTTGCCCTCTTCAAGTCCAAAAATGCCACGTCCATGGGCTGTAACAATGTACCTGATTGTCTAATAAACAGTGCCAAATATGCTGTGTATTTAAACTGAATGCAAAAAAGGGCAGTATTGTCACATTTCTCAAATGTAACTCTTTTAGTCCTACATTATAGATGCCATCTCTTCACATTGATTCTGTCATCAAAGATCTTGGTACCTTGGTTGATGGCTCCCTGTAATTTGGTCATTGTGTCACTACAATAGGAAGAAGAGTCTTCTTTCTGGCTAAACTGATACCCAAAGGAATCTCATCTAGGCTTGGGAAGTTATCATTCCTCCTCTTTTATACAATGAAATGCCACTTCTTGCAGGTATATAACCAGCCAATCACACAATTAGAAAGACCCCAGAGGTTACTAATTTTAAAAAAAAAGAAATCACTGGTCTAAAGACAGTGGACTACCAAGACAGGCTTGATACTAAATCCCTGTACTCTGTCTTTCTTAGAATCCATTTGGGCAACTCATGTCACAAAGAACCATAACCTCCTCTGTCTTCTTAACCTCCACAAAATGAATGGCTCCACAAACGTGCAAAAGTTCTAAATCCCTATCAACAAATCAGCAGCATTTGCTGGTGGGGTAGGTTCATCACCCAATGCTTATCCTATCTCTGGAATAAATTTTCTAAACAAATTAAGCAGATTGATACCATAGCTATCTTTAAAAAAGGAATGTGACAATTATTTGGGCACCATTGAATGCTCCCCCAACTTAACCTGTTTAGCCCTCCTGAAGAAAGAATGTGCTCCTTGACAGAGGGTGCTGACTAGGCATAAATGGTTCTTGGACTGACTCTGCATTGTACTCTTTATGATACATATTATGCTACTATACATATTTATAAAATAAAAGATTCAATTTTAGTAATCAGAGGTTATGATGTACAACATTTGGGACAAAGAACAGACTTGTGATAATACCACTTATATAAAATATTTACTTGTTCAGTCAGTGTAATGAAAATCATGACCATCCCACACTTGTATTATTAAGTACAGAGAATATGTGTGCCACACTAATAACTAATTTAGATTTGCTTTTTTAATATGCATTCAAGAAAATAAAGCTTAAGTAGCCTTAAAATGAAATGAGAAAATTGTCTAAACAAGCAGAAGCAGTCTGTCTGTAGAAGAATAGCAGGACAAATGGGTAAAAACTTAAGTTCTAGCATAGTCTTATTTGAAACTTTAGAAACAAAAACAGAAAGAGATATAAGTGCAGGAATCAACTAGACTAGACTAGCAGTAGTGATACATTCACAATAATTTGGTGTAAATGGAAAAATCCGAAATTCTTGCAATCATGCTTCACTTATAGAAGGATATCCTCAGAGGCTAGCAATCAAACACAATGAATTTAAGAGTAGCATAGCATTAGTATATTAAACAGATGCTATCCCTTATATGATAATTTAGTTGTACATATTACATGTAGAGGTGTTCTTATTTATACATATAGGGTTTCTTGACTACTTTTACCATTGTAATACCACACTTTTCTAAACTTGTTTTGATTTGTCTGTATGTTATTGTTCATATATGCTTTGTTTGCTCATGTATTTATTGGTTTGTAACCTGAAACAATGCTCTAACCTAGTAAATAAGTAAGTAAGTAAATAAATAAACACCTATATAAATAAATGTAAAGTAACGGCTCTGTGAAATCTTCATTTCAAAAGTTTAAAATTATAAGCTGTCTCTATTAATATAAAAAAAATGCACCTGTTGGAACAAGACAAACCCCAGGATTCAGCAAGCATAGTGCAAGAGCTGCTGCATACAATATGGCTGACGAGCGGTCCAGGAATGAGCTCCTAGGATGTGCACGAGTGCTCCTACACTATTCCTGCATGGACACTACTTCTATATGCTAATTACCCCATTTGCTGGTGAAAACCATGCAAATGAGGTGAATTAGCGATCCAGGAAGCAGGCAGGTGTCTGTGCAGGAATAGTGTAACCTGCAGAAATGTATTTGGTTACTAACCAAATACATTTCTGCAAATTACAAAACAGAGGCATGACAGCTCCAAAGAAAGTATGTATTCAATGTAGTAGGCATGCCAATGGCCAAATATATGGCCATTAGTGTGGGAAAGAGTTGCAAAATTATAAAAAAAATAACTTTTATTTTTTTAGATGATTTCGGCTGTTTAAGCGTAGGGCAGTGGTGCGCAAACAGGATTGGCCCGAAAATATTTTAAAAAGTTGGAAATAAGCTTTTAAACCCAAATCAGCATTTTGCCATGATAGTCAATGGCATGCATAAGACAACAATACCAGGGAATAGTGGTTGCTAAGGGGGAAGGCTCAGTGTGAGTGTGGTAACTATGAATTAGCATTCTGTTTTATGCAAATGAGATTATTGATACTGAATCACAGAATTCCTCTCAGTGTTAGCTTGCACCCAACCGTGTAGGTCCAGCAACACCATGGTATAAGTATAAGAGGTAAATGACCTCATAAGGGGGAGTGTCATGCATGCTGTAAGCTTATTGGAGCTTTGTGGCCCGTGTTTGCCCTTAGCTAAGCACAGCTAAGGAAGGGGGTGTGTCTGAGGCTGCCTAGCAGTGTTTACACTGGCTAAACGGGTGTGCATGCCATGCACCGGGTATTAAACAAAAAAAAAAAAAAAAAAGCACAGGAAATAGCAGCTCTGTTCACATCTGAGCACTAGGTATGTGAGTGGCACCTCAGGGCTTAAACAGGAAGGCAATGGGAAGGGAAAACAGCAGTAGGAAGGCAATCAATGAGAACCAGCATAGCTGGCAGGTGAAATGTATCAGAATCAGCCAATTACATAGGGAGCAGCCCAGCACACTACTATAAACTATGCAAACACCTTTCACTCTGTTTTCTCCACAAACTTTACACCACCGGTGTACACAGATGGGGAAATTTTACCTAAAAAAACTAACAAAATGTTAGGGGCTGCTGTTGCTCTCATACATCAATATGTGGAAGAGACTGAGGATGGTGAGGATGTGAATGCTGACGACCAACCCACAGTGAGGAGGAGGAGAAGAGTGCACAGACCCAGGGAAACTTATCAGGGGCTACATGAGCTGGTGATAATGGAGCACTATAGGGTGGACAGGGACATTTTACAGCAAATTGTTGAGCTGTGCCGGCCACCCCTCACACACAGAACCAACAGAGGGGAACCCATCCCAGTGGTTACCAAGGTATGTGCAGGCTTAAGAATACTAGCCACAGGTACCTTCCAAAGGACAGCTGGGGATATCATGGGGATCACACAGGCATCAGCATCCAGGGTACTCCACCAGTTCCTGGATGTCATGTTAGCAAATGCCGGTGAGCACATATATTTCCTCAACACCCACGAGGTGTTACCAGCAATATCTGTCTCTTCCACCAAATAGCAGAATACACTGAGGTAGTGGGTGCTATAGACTGCATACACATACACATCAAAGAACTACCTGGTGAGCGGGGTAGGGAACTATATAAACCGCAAGGGCTTCCCCTCCAACTGCCAGGTCATGTGCGATGCCCAGGGTATTATCTTGAATGCCCCCCACCATTGTCAAGGCCTTCACAGGCACACAGGGACTTGTGATAACTGTGTAATACTATAGTGTCACATACTAGTTAGGAGTTCTAATCCCCGAGATGACAATTGTGAAACTGTGTGTGTTTTTGTGAGGGAGTGTGTGTGTCTTTGACGATTCCTGATTTTATGGACAGTCACACTTACTACTCTCCCCTTACCTCTCCTTTACCACTGCTGCTGATGTTAGTCACCTTCAAAGATACCTGTGGAGAACTATCTAAAGTATAAGCTCTGTGGTGCTTGCGATAACTGTGTAATACTATAGTGTTGCATACTAATTAGGTAGTAGTTCTAATCCCTGAGATGACAACTGTGAAACTGTGTGTGTCTTTGTGAGAAATTGTGTGTCTTTGATGATACCTGATTTTATGGACATTCACACTTACTACTCTCCCCTTACCCCTCCTTTAGTACTGCTGCTGATGTTAGTCACCTTCAAGGATACCTGTGGAGCGCTCTTCAATATGTAAGCTCCATGGCATGTGCCATAAATACAGAACAATGTAGTAGCAGTATAGGTTTGAATCTCATCTGTGGCAAGTGTTTCTGTATGTACCTATGTATGTTTATACCTCAATGATTTTGGCCTCATTTACACCCAGTACACATCTCAGAGCCTGACTTTAGCAGTCCTGCAGATATCATCCACCTTAGAAGTACCTGCTGCCAACCCTAAACCATGTCAGGTCAGTGGTGCATGTAGTAAATGTGTAACCATAATGGTCCGTAAAGATTGTTCGATAGAGGTTTGAACCTCACCCCTGGTAAATGTCTGTGTAGGGTGAAATTACTTTTGGGATCTCTTACCCACTACATCACCCAATGCCAGTATTTACAAGGGCTGGTGATGTTCCTCACCTTAGAAGTACCTTGGGACAACATAGGTTCATAGGTTCATAGGTGTGTACTAGGCTAATGGCCCTGGAGCCTTTACAAGCATAGCCCATAGGATTACCCTGGCATCCCTACCCATCCATCCATCCTATAAACCCCATGGCACATGTGATAAATGTGGTACACTATAGCAGCAATACATAGCTAAGTACTGGCAAGTGTGTATTTGTGTGTGTGTGTGTGTCTGTCATCAGTATCCTGTGGGGAGGTTGCTGTGATTGTGCAATAACAGAATCCATTGTGAGGTGGGTTTTGCTAAATTATTATGTTGAGGACCTAGTATACGTCACAATGTCCACCTTACAAGGACAACAGATGTCAAACACCGGAGAGGCTGGTGTAAACAATCCATAGCCCTACGTGTGACATTATGGATTGTTGAACAATATAGGCAACCCTTCTATTACTCAGAGACCACTCTCCACCCACGTCTCATACCAAAACACACTTGGCTAGGCAACAACCACTATATTGGTAGTTCCCTGCATATTGCCTCACAGATAGTAACCTTGGTGTGATTGCAGTGGACTACATACCTGTTGACCACAACAGTGCCACTGACATCAGAAAGTACTTTGATGTGTTACATCTCCTGACTGAGTGTGTGTTATCCAGCAAGTAAAAGGACATGGCACCCTGTTCCATCCCCAAAGTAGGCAAATAAATGCTTACAGTGGACCTTTTGCTATGTTCCCCACTGGGCACCTGCAACAACTGTAGAGTCTGCAAACATAACCCACAAAGGGAATACCATGCCTTATACACATGCCCTGTATGTACAGATGCCACTAACTCCACTGAATACCTGTATTATTCTGTCAATGTAGGTGCAAGCACAACCTCAGTTACATAGCCAGGTCTCACCAAATAAGGTCAGGAATGCTACATCGGAAGATAACAAACTGTCCACACATGCCCCAGAGACCTCAGGTACACTTCCACACATCAAAGAACATGCGTGTGGGACATGTGCACAACCCAGACACTGTCCATGTTATGGAATATAGATCACATACATGGGAAGCAGTGCATATCACTGGCCACCCACAATAGTAACCCAGATGAGTGGATGGTGAATACAATGCCCACCCCTGGGGACCACTCCAGGGACTACACCCCTGAGCCACACTGGAGACTATTGTCATGTGGCATGATGCCAAGGTATTCCCTTTGTCTAGCCATGTACAGCCTTCAGGCCCACCTGCCTACTACACACCTGTGAATCATTGAACCTATGCATCTCAGTACTGGCAAGTGTGTGTGTGTGTGTGTGTGTGTGTGTGTGTGTGTGTGTGTGTGTGTGTGTGTGTGTGTGTGTGTGTGTGGAGATGAATTATTTTGAAGCCATTCACACTCACTCACTCACTACATCTCCCATTGCCCTACGTTAGCATGCCTGCTGATGTCATTCACCTTGAAATAACTCTTTGACAATGCTTCAGCCCCATAAGCTCTGTGGCACTTGCGATAACTGCGTAATGCTGTAGTGTAGCAAACTAGTTAGGTAGGAGTTCTAATCTTGATCCTGCCAACTGTGATAATGTTTGTGTTTCTCTGAGAGACTGTGTGTGTGTCTGCTGACACCTGATTTTGTGGACATTCACACTTACACTTCCCTTAGCCTTCCTTTAGCACTGTTGCTGATGTCACTCACCTTCAAAGATACTTTTGTACAGCTCTCCAACATATAAGCTCTGTGGTGTGTGTAATAACTATGTAACACTGTCATAGCAATACATAGTCAGGTAGGGGTTTGAAACTCAGTACTAATAAGTGTGTGTTTGTGTGTGTGTGTGTCATTAGTATCCTGTGCAGGTGTCGGGGTGATTTTGTAATGACAGGATCCATTGCATTGTGGGCTTTGCTACATCATTATATTGAGGACCTATATGTCCCAATGTCCATATTACAAGGGCAACAGTTTTCAAACACTGTAGAGTTTGTTATAGACAATCCTCAGACATAAATGTGTACAGCCATGTGCAATTACTATGTGACAGCATGGATTAGTAAACAATATAGGTAACTGTCATAATACCCAGATACCACTCTCCACCCACAGATCATACACAAACACGCTTGGCTCTAAGTCTCTTACTCCCTTCCTTTTTTACTTTGTCTCTGTCTCTGTCTCTGTCTCTGTCTCTCTCTCTCTCTCTCTCTCTCCCTCTTTGGTGGATGTGGGAAAGTACATCTGTTTTGCATAGGCAGCAGCTTGAGTTTTGTAAGCAATGCTCATGATCAGCTGATGGCTTGTGCACGAATTGCAGTTGCCCACTTGCTAATTGCATGTGGAACAGCTGTGGTATCATTCCTACAGCCAATTGCACGGAAACACACTCCTATAACTAAGCACTTCATGTGGGTATTGGCCCTTTTCCTTCACTGTGAGCAGGACTTCATGTGGGTGTCTGACAAACAGCATCACAGGGGTAGCTGGGAATACCTCTTACAACATACACTGTGGAGACAGGCCAACAAACAGGAGGGGGATGTTCCAGACACGGGGACAGAATGCAAGTATTGTGTTCTACATTTGAAGTAATGTTGGTTTAATAGGGTTTGTGTGGATATGGCTGTTCTACATGATTTAAATTCTGGCATGACAGTGTTATGTGGTTGAGGAAACCACACCAGTAGGGCTTTCGACTGGCCAGAGTTTGAAGTCTTACATGTGGTGTTTTACTCACACATTTCCTATCTTTAGAAATGCAGTAGCATACTCTGATGATTGCAGTCAGTACATTGTGACATCCCTGTGAGTTATTGACTTTATATCCCTCAGAAGGGATATGTCATAACAAACCCTGTTACACCAGGAATTTTCTCAGTTTATCACAGCAATATGTCAATATTTGCCCTGTGTTTGTGCATCTGTCCCTCAAGTCTGCCACTCTTTGTCCATATGTCATGCAGTAAGAGGTGCATATGTACAGTATATTATTTACTGACATCATACCTGATAAGCCAGTGGGATATCAGACTGCTAGACATGCTATGTATAGTAGGCCTTCTATTTGAGGACAAAACCTGGACATTCTGTTGTAGTCTGTACAGTAGTGATGTCTGTGTACTTATGGTGATTGTTGACAGAGTGTCAGTATTGTGTAGCAGTGTATTGTATTGCCTGTTTACAGACTGTGGTAGATGTCAGTATTTGCAGTCCTGTTATATCTGATGTTGAACGCTGCTCCAGTTTCCAGTACCCTATCAGAGTATATGTTTGTAGGGCCAGAATGAGACATGTCCCAAACCACAGTCAGGCATCAGACTACACTGTGTATCGGGCCAGTATATGTCAGGTTAG